>NW_014577530.1:210985-215993 GCF_000485595.1 Priapulus caudatus | reverse complement strand
CAACGAGGTATGACCGACGTGGTTATGCCTAGGGTCCCTATATACAGAGAGTTGCGCCATGACGAGTCGGAAAACTATCGGTCACGTGGTCGCTGGACGACATGTTGTTTCCAAATAGATACGCACGGCTATGGCCGTAAGAAAGTGTACAATTAAATTATCATATGGCGCGAACAATTTGAGTTACATTTCTAGAAATCTAGATACACATAGACACATGTCTTAGCTATAATCTCTGTAAATTTTGAGTTTATTGAAGCACGATTAGTCTAATTAATTACTACGGAATATTGTACAGCGTATCCATACAGCGCTGTACTTAAGCGGCAGCGGTGTGAATCCATTTGGAAACAACATGGCGTCAAATCCTGAGTTGGCGCAACTCTCTGTATACAGGGACCCTAGTTTTAAGTCCTCACCTACTACTACTACTACTACTACTACTACATATACTATTATACAACTACTATTACTACATATACTATTATACAACTACTACTACATGCAGCTTACGGCCATGTATGCAGCACAACCAGCACTCCTTGTCTTTGCTTTTGAATCGACAAGTCTACCGCTGATACCAAAGTCACACAACTTCACCTGTAATAAACAAGTAGCAATAAAATGTTTGTTAGGCAAACTGCATTCCATATACACATTTTAAAATTATGTGATTTACAGAATTCATAATCTATAGTCTTTGACCCTTTACTGGGGGAAATTATTACACTAATCTTATGTAAATCACAGTCCCATTGGAACGGCTTGAGGCAAGATTGGGGACGGAAGCCATATTACCGTTCCATTCCAATCGAGAAGAATATTAGAGGGCTTTACATCTCGATGTATCACCCCGTGTGTTTCTTTCAAGTAGTGTAGTGCCTTTACAATCTGCAAAAATAATGTCAGCCCATGTCAGCCCCTTCTTCTATTCCACATTCTGGCACAAAAATGGATATTTTTTACTGCAAATATTTGTTCCTACTGGTGAAAAACCGTTTTTATCTGGAACCAGAATTATGCGGGCTCGGATAACCAATACATGGCATTTTATATAGGGACATTATTGGTTGTTTTAGTAATCTTATATAGTTAAAATTGGTTACCCACCGCTACAGCCATCTTTCCAAGAATCTTTTCTGGGATAGGTGCTTTTAATCGCTTCATGAGTTTATCGAGGCATGTAGCCATCAATTCCATGCATATCCATACATCACTCTGGAAAACAGAATAAAAGGGATATCGAATCATAATAAGGATAGCCTTTTTCTAATGAAACGCATCATTGAAGATACTTAGAATTGCACCGAAATGCTTAAATTTTTTTCATGATTTAGAATTACAATTATATTGGCAGTGGTTTTGCAAAGATTGTTCCTTCTGCATATGAAAAACGTTACAAACTCATGGTGGCATATCTCTGGTTCCGTTTGACAAAGCATTACCAGAATGTTAATTTCAATCCTCGATAAAAGAAATCAATTGCAGTGAAATATTATTTTGTAAACTCATCACTTACATCTGTCACAAACACTCCGACACATTGGACAATGTATGGTGAATCGTGACTTTTCAGAACTACTTCTAAATCCATGATTATTCTCTTGTTTTCCTCTTTGTTCCCCGACCTTCGCATTTGCTGTAAGATTATACATATATATACCTATAATATACCTATCAGGTAGCAATCATAAAGGTGATAAATACTTTTCAATCAAACATACATTAAACAAAAATGCCAAAACAGAGTATTGTACTTAAACTGACATTTAACACACAATGTCACGTCACACCATCTCAGACGAGGTAATATGGAGAAAGATCATTAAGGATTATAATGGTATACCTAACAAGGAAAGCCTACACCCCTTCCCGTTTCCCCACCTGTGACTACAGGCCTGCCACAATGGTGCTTACTTTGACAGCTATGACCTGAGTGCTAGGTTTATGCCGCATCTTCACCACATGTCCACACGTTCCATTACCCAACTCTCCTAGCAGTTCTAAGTCGGCGATGTCCGCTTTATATTTCTAAAAACACACGTCGATAACGAATCTGAATAACCTTCTACATATGTACACATTTCAAATCAAGTTCACTGCCACTAATTGTATTTCCATTTCTACAGTAAAAGTGGTGAGCCACAAACTTTGCATTCTTTGAATTTTATTTTTTAAAAGACAAAACATGATGACAAAGGATAGATAAGAAAAATGACCTGATTTCCATTGCAGGTTAAAATTCCGGTCTGCTCCATAATTTCTTTAAGTTTTCTATCGATCTCCGCACTACAAAAAAAATAGGATCGCTATAAATACCTTGAAACCGATCAAACATGGCACTAACATATCATTACGTGCTGCTGCTTGCATCACACAACAAACTCTGCCCTGTACCAAATTTAAGCAAAAAATATGTGAATTGTGTTTGTTTTTCATCATAAATCTGTTGGCTATGTGTTAAAACATTAAAGGAATAATAAAGAGATGCAAAATACATGCAAATTATTTACCACCTGAAACTGTGACAAGCACATGTGCACATGAACAACAAGAGTAATAAAATAGCATCCCCTTTCAAATTCACTGGCCAGGTACTGGCTGTACTAGAGCTGTATTCGACACTCACGTAGTGTGGTGGTACGTACCTGTCAGGTGGCTTATGTATATTGTGAATCGGACCAGGTAGTCCCTGAGGCCGTGGTTGCCGACCCATGCTGGTATTGAGAGTAGGACTCGGAGCAGAACTTGACCGACCGTATGGCTGCTGAAGCGATAACGCTACAAAACAGATGACATTAATTTATTAAACGATTGCTGTTCAGACACTTGAAGCCATATATGGCCATGAGCATGAGGTATTGTCAATAATAAGGTAATTTCTGCTTAGAACTGCATTTACCCCACAGTGGTGGGAGTCAAGAAAAGAAGTAAGTGGGCAAGATATGAGATATCCGTAAGAGTGTTACTGGGGACACACAACAGCGCGACACAATATAATCACACAGAAACACAGAACAAGTGTGCCCCGCATCACTCTGTAGCCTGCAATTTCCGTCTTGCGCATCACCTCGGCAAACCAGTGCGCGGCATCGACGGTGGCCATCTCATAGTGTTTCACGAAGGGATGCTGCAGTAGCTGCTTGTACTTGGGCCGCTTCCGGTAGTCTTTCGTGAGGCTGGAACGGTGTGGAGAGGGGGGAAAATGTCGTGCAAAGCGAAAAATATGCCGTCGAATGACAATGACATGTCGATAGATGTTGGATCAACTTATCTGTGACAGGTCTTGTGTGTCACTAAAGCTGAGTTTATGCTACCGACTTTGTGTTGGCGAATTGGTGAATTACACAAACTTCGCAACTATACAACCGACAATCGGCAGTGTAAACGCAAAAATTGCGCAATCTACCGATCAATAGCAACTAGCTGGGAGATTAGAACATGTTCTATTTTCGCCAACTCTGAGTTGGGAAGTTGGCCCAATTTGCCAATTCGCCAACATAAAGTCAGTAGTGTAAACCCAGCTTAACTTTGTGTAATCAGTGCTACACTTTAGACATGTTGAGACAAAGTTGAGATCGTAAATTATGTTGAATCATTGTATTTTATTGTATTTCTGGCTTCAATTCTTTGATAATATTATTACGCCATTAATCATTTAATTATTTAATCGTTAACCACGAGACTACTATTGCAATAACGCGCAGAAATTGCACACCGCAATCTAGCCAACGTGTCACAAAACCTACCAGCTTTGTACAAACGAGTGGAAGTTGATTGAGAAGCCGGCGTTCTTGGGTAGCAGTGGCGGAGCCTCCTGCAGCACCTTTGTTAGCACTTCAAAGTCATTCCTGCAGTCGCCATATGGAAACTCTCCCGTCGCTAGCTCCACCTATCCGCAACAGGGGAGAGAAATCCACGTGTTGCAGCGGGGGAAAGTCATCTCACGACTTTACACTACTTTACTCCAAGTTTCACAGGAAAGGGGGGTTATTTGCGAGTAGACTACAGTGTATGTTGAAGCAGCACCCATCACTGTATTATATAATTTTAATATAATATAATAATAAGATGCCAACACTTTTCTGAGCAAACTGTAGTGAGGATGTCTGAAATGTGTAGTCCGAGGGTCACGCAGTGACCCGAGTATGCTAGGGGGGTTCGAGGCATGCGGCATGCCCCCCCCCCAGAATATTTTTGATTCCGAGATGCAATTTCCTGCATTCTGAGACCCAAAATGACAAGTTCACACTGATATTTGCTGCTAAATACATGTAGTTACTTTCAATCATGTTATATCAATGTAACACTGAAACAAAACACTTGAAATAATTATCATAAAAAAGATTTTTTTTCGATCGTAATAAAAATCGTAATTGTCTGCAAACTGGTCATAGTGGTCAAAATGCAAACGAAATTCGCATAAAATACGAATAAATCGTAGTGGTTGGCCTCTGAATAATGAATTATTATATATAATTAATAATTAATATAATATAATATTATATATTAATGCCGATTTATTAGTCATACTGCAATGTTTACAAGACGCCAAGTATGCTTTTAGTTACAGTGCAGCGAATATTTTACCACACTTCAGCATACCAGTGAAATTCCTAAGCTCCATACGTCGGCTCTGATGTCGTAATCTGGTTTCGTTGGATCGGGAGGATCTATTCTTTCAGGCTGAAAAATAACATTCATTGGTAAACCAATATTAATAACCTGAACGTTTGCACAATTTTTTTAAAATTATATTTTATTATAATGCAGAATACAGGAAAAATTTCATTAATTTAGTGGAGTAACCTGCAACTAACATCTTTAACTAATGGACCGAAAAGGTTTAGCCGTCACTCAACGAACATTAACATACTGTGCGCAGTATAAAACATTAACATACTGTGCAGCATAAAACATTAACATACTGTGCAGTATAAAACATTAACATACTGTGCAGCATAAAACATTAACATACTGTGCAGCATAAAACATTAACATACTGT
The DNA here is from genome assembly GCF_000485595.1 of Priapulus caudatus. Classification (NCBI taxonomy): domain Eukaryota; kingdom Metazoa; phylum Priapulida; class Priapulimorpha; order Priapulimorphida; family Priapulidae; genus Priapulus; species Priapulus caudatus. The sequence continues at coordinate 210,987 of NW_014577530.1, read as the reverse complement.
GC
>NW_014577530.1:187719-209705 GCF_000485595.1 Priapulus caudatus | reverse complement strand
TAAGAGTGTTACTGGGGACACACAACAGCGCGACACAATATAATCACACAGAAACACAGAACAAGTGTGCCCCGCATCACTCTATAGCCTGCAATACCATGTAAATTTAATGCCAAAGCACTTGCAATTAGTTAGATGTTACTGACAGCTACAGAGATATGATAAAATCGTGTTAATAAAGGTAAAGGTCAATAGTAAGGTCAAAGGTAATAAAGTAAAGGTCAATAGACACTTCAGTGACGGTGAGCAACCACAACGTTTACCACCAATGTCACAGCAACTGGCCCCAGACAGCCTGTAGGCATTAACGACTGGTACAATGTTACTAGATACAATAATGTAACCCAAAACCAAGAGGATAGGGTTACAAAGCCTCCCTATCCTTTTGTGCGGAGGAATGCCCAAGTGAATCACTCGGGCCGGTTTGCTGGTGCGTTTTCAGAGACTAGAACTTCCCCACTGGGAATGCGTACGTCACAGGTCAACAGAAATGGCGCTTGAAATATCCGCGGCTCGTCACTTCGAATTTGTGTAACAGGTTATATTAGTTTAATACAGAGTATTGCGATACATAGTAAGTTCCTGGATAGCGGAGAAAGGTTCGTGTTGAGAATAACCCCAGTTTGGAAGTTCTAGTCTCTGAAAACGCACCAGCAAACCGGCCCCCCCCCCCCCGAGTGATTCACTCGGGCATTCCTCCGCACAAAAGAATAGGGAGGCTTTGTAACCCTATCCTCTTGGGTTTGGGTTACATTATTGTATCTACAATGTTACATGAGCTTGCCATTCGAACTTCTGTGCCCCCACCGCCAGGCCCAATGTGCCTCGGAAAAATACCACACAGTGGATACTAGGCCTACTGACACTGGCGCTAAATTGCGTTTGTTCGCGAAGTTACAGATTCCAAGACATACCAACTCACTCACGGCGACGTTACGACCGGGTTACTAACTCTAACGTCACTCTAAGACTAAGTAAGACTAAGTCTAAGAGTAAGAGTCTAACACAGTAACTCTAACAGTAACACTAACACTAACACTAACAGTATCTACAGTCTACACACACACTGACAGTGACACAGTAACCGAGTAACAACTAACATTACGTCAATTAAATTTATTAAGCGTACTTGGTCTTTGTCTCCGGGGGCTAAGATGCAAATCTAGATCTAATGAAGTCTGTACTTTATCTCGTTTTAAAGCCTCATTCTCAGCGCGTAGTCTTGCTTCGATTTTACTCATCTTGTTCTGAAACGAAGATGATGTTGTTGACGCCATGACTAAACAGAAGAGCATTTTGATTTTGCGTAACTGGTGTTGCTTACGCCATCTCTTGGCGCTCATCGGTAATTTGGTGCCACGATTGCTCCACCCCATAGCTCCACCCTATTCGAGCCCTGATAATTCACAACGTTCTAATGCTATAAGTTGCACACAACATGCATATGATAGCAGAACTTTAAATCATTCGAATTTTCTACAAAATAAGTTGTTTGTAGACCCCATCGAAACAAACAGCAGGGGATTTTTGCTCAGAAGAACTCGTTGACCGTTCTATGATTTCGTGTACTATTAATTCGATAGATGGCGTGACGCGATCACATGAGTGCGAATATGGCTGACCGAAGTTCATCCTTACAGGATGCTGCCCAGAAACGACAAGAAAGGATCAAGCAGCTTCGTCAGAAACGATTAGGTAACGGTCCCCACATCTCTGAGTGAATTGTACACAATTTTAACGTAATTCTTTATAAACTCGTACTTTGCACTGCGGCGTAGTTATGAGTGAAATATAACAGGGAGTGTGCACAAACGTCGTTTTAACTTTAACTTTTTAGTTTTACTGTTTTAGTTTTTTACTTAGACACTGGGATTTTTACGGCTAAATATACACTGTCTGTCTGTATGTATCCCACAAACTCTCAAGGTAGGAAAGGTGTATTAATGAACTTCTAGGTGGGGATTGACCTCCGTAAGACACACTGCATATGCGAGACCTTGGGTATACTGCTGATCTAGTGATCATGATATATATTATAGGCTACCATGAATAACTTTCAAACATGCCTGATACTAGTGCTCATAGGGTCTATGTCTCCCAGGGTACTGCCGGAACGTACCCTGGGTACGGTCTGGTATACCGGAACGTACCCTGGTCACTATTTGGTATGGTTAGGGTTAGGATTAGGGTTAGGGAGTAGGCGTAGGCGACTCCCTAGACTCGTTAGTGGAGTAGGCGAGGTACGGTCCGGCATATTAGATAGTACCAGGGTACGTTCCGGTATACCGGACCGTACCCAGGGTACGTTCCGGCAGTACCCCGGGGGACATAGACCCTCTCAGCGATACTAGTGCTACACGAAATCGTTATTATACTTAGGCAGCGGTTAGGATACTGGAGTTACTACTTGTACTACTGCTCATAGGGTCTATGTCCCCCAGGGTACTGCCGGAACGTACCCTGGGTACGGTCCGGTATACCGGAACGTTATACCGGAACGTACCCTGTTCACTATTTGATATGGTTATGGTTAGGATTAGGGTTAGGGTTCGGGTTAGGGAGTAGGCGTAGGCGACTCCCTAGACTCGTTAGTGGAGTAGGCGAGGTACGGTCCGGCATATGAGATAGTACCAGAGTACGTTCCGGTATACCGGATTGTACCCAGGGTACGTTCCGGCAGTACCCCGGGGGACATAGACCCTCTCAGCCGTACTACTAGTATGTGTTAGGTTAGGGTTAATGATGTAGGAGATAGAGTGTGGAAAACTGTGTCAAGAAGAGAGCAGGCAGCCCTCTCTTGACTCCCGCCAACGCCAGAATTGGTTACTGTCGGTGTATTGTATCAAGATCAAGAAGAATGATAAAACAATTCGTGAGACGCTTTTAATTTCGAGTAACCAACGAGTTGTTATCCAGTGCAGCGGGTGTGCCGAAAATTATCCGACACTATAACCGTCTTGCCGTCCAATAACCTGTCACATGGACGAGACTTGTAGCCCGAGGATATAAGAGCTGTCCACACATGTCGCACATTGCGAAAATGAATTGGGGACAGCTCTTATATCCTCGAACCAGACACTTGTACCAATGTTCTCGTTCACCAGTGCCGTCTCGTCAACCCGCAGGTGAACAAGCGGACAGCGCCGAGGGGAAGCGCCACGCCGCGGGCGAGTCACTCGCGAAGCCAGTCTTCCGCAGCTACAGGCCGACCGACGAGAGCCTGCAGGAGCACGCCATTGCCGACAGCAAGCCGGTGAGCCTCGAGGAAAGCGTTGCCGAGCAGCTAGAGGCGGGCCGGCCCGCGCCCGTCATCGAGGAGGTCGATCTCATCAACCTCGCGCCGCGCAAGCCCGACTGGGACCTGAAACGCGACGTCGCGCGGAAGCTCGAGCGACTCGATAAGCGCACTCAGAAGGCCATCGCAGAGTTGATCCGAGAGCGCCTGCAGACGGGGAAGGTCAGCGACCTTGCTTCGGCCGTCGCCGCGGTGACCGAGGCCGCTGAGAACGCCGGCGACTCCGACTGATCGCCTCCTGAGCGATCTCCGGAGAGAACCGACTTAAAAAAAATTTTTTTTTATTGCGAGACACGACAATCATGTTGGGAATTGCGACCGGGTACGATGGTGCAGCTTACTCGTGATGTGTCCCAGTGCTTCCGGCGATCTTCTAGACTCTAATGTATTGATTGTGTGATGCGCTAGCTGATCATGACTCTCATCTAAGCTCAGTATAATGACTATTATATGACGATTGAGATGTGGCCAGCTAGGTAAAGGAACATGACTTTCTAATGTACTGACTTTAGATCAAGTGAACGCTGTGAAGTGGGAATTGTGTGACTGCCTCCACCGCTAACGTTGTAGCGCTTTACGCTCGACCTGCGATGGATCACAAGCTGTTGAACGACCTACTCGAGTGCTCGGTGTGCTTCGAGATGCTGGACGAGACCAGTCGCGTGTTGCCGTGCCAACACACGTTCTGCAGACGATGCCTCGAGGAGATCGTCGAGTCGCATCGCGAACTCCGCTGTCCCGAATGCCGGACGCTGGTCGATGTTAAGGTTGACGGTCTTCCAACGAACATCCTCCTCGTGCGGCTACTGGAGGGGCTGAAGACGCGCAGTGTCACTGACGCGCAGCTGCCAACTGCAAGCAACAATGTAGTGGGCGGCTCGCCAGGTGGCATCGCTAACACCGGCAGCTCGCCAGGTGGCGTCGCTAACACGGGCGGATCGCCAGGTGGCATCGCTAACACGGGCGGCTCGCCAGGTGGCGTCGCTAACACGGGCGGTTCGCCAGGTAGCGTCGCTAAGACGGGCGACGCGCAATCGGCCGGAACGAGTCCGGGGCTTGCTGGCATCTCCGCGCGCGAGTCTCCCGCGCGGACAGTCTGCTCGCCGCGCCTAGGCATCTCCGCGACGACGACGACGACACAGGCGGGCGGGAGCCGCGGGACGCCACCGCAGCGCAGCCCGTCGCACGCGGCGGGCGAGCAGCGGCCCGCGCAGCCGTGCGCGCGGGCGCTGTTCGCTTACGAGGCGAGGGAGCACGGCGACCTGACCTTCGCACGCGGCGACCTCATCCTGCTTCGCAAGCAGATCGACGACAATTGGTACGTCGGCGAGATCGACGGCCGCCACGGATTCCTTCCTGTCAGCTACATCCAGGTGCTGACGCCTCTGCCCAGCGCGGCGCCGCAGGCGAAGGCGCTGTACGACTTCAAGGTGAGCGATCAGAACGAGAAGGATTGTCTCACGTTCAAGAAGGGGAACGTCATCCAGGTGATACGACGCGTCGATGAGAACTGGGCGGAGGGCCGGCTCGCCGACAGGATCGGCATCTTCCCGATTTCGTTTGTCGACCTGAACAATCCGGCGAAGGCGCTCATCAAGTTATCGGCGAGCGCGCCCGGTCCGGCGAAGGTGGCGCCACCTACCCCGAGCACGTCGGACACGTCGGAGAGCGACGGGCAGCAGACGACGCCGGCGCGCGCGGCCGCCTTGCTGCCGACAAAAAAGCGACACTCGATGTCGGCGTTGCCGTCGTCGCCGGTACGCGCGGCTGTGCCGTCGCAGCGGCACTCGCTCGAGATCGGCATGGTGACGCTTCCTCCGCGAACGAGCACCGAGTCTGCCCGGCTGCCACCGCTGCACCCTCCGCCCCAAGCAGGGAAGGAAGCTTACCCGACGACGATGCTGTCCTGTGCGGGGCCGGGCGGTGGCGGCGCGGTGCAAGGCTCGGTCGCTCTCGGCACGTCCGGGATCAGCGCGGCGCGGCTCGCGTCCGCAGCGAAGAAGAACCAGCCGGCCCTTCTGTACAGCGCCCTCTACCCGTACAAGCCCCAGAAGCCGGACGAACTGGAACTGCGTAAGGGCGACCTGTACAGCGTGCTCGAGAAGTGTCACGACGGCTGGTACCGCGGCATCTGCCTGCGGACGAACGCAGCCGGCGTCTTCCCGGGTAACTACGCGCAGGCGGCGAAGTCGCCGTCGACGCTGCCTCAGCGGGCCGCCGCCGCGAGGCAGCCCACCGCGGGCGTGCGAACGTGCGCGCTCGGCGGCAGCCCCAAGTCGGAGGTGTCGATCCCGCCGAGGCAGACGTGCGGGATGACGACTGCGGCGGCGGCGGTGCCTCCGCGGCCGTACGTGAGCGCGTCGGCGGCGTCGCGCCGCGTCGTCTCGTCGCCGTCCGTGCTCGGTCAGGTCACGCCGACCTCCAGCACCGTGTCGGCCCCGCCCAACATGTCCGTCGGCGGCGGCGGCGGCGGCGGAGGCGGCGGCGGCTTGTGGCACGGAGACGCGCGGCCGGACGCGGCAAAGGGCTGGAAGGAGGAGAAGCTCGAGAAGAAGAAGAAGAGGTTTGGTGGAAAGAAGGAGAAGTCCGCGAAGGACCTCTTCCACTTCCTAACGGGCAGCGGTCGGAAGAAACACGCCGGGCAGCTGCATCCGCTCCCGACCGCGGACGGTGGCTCCCCCGTGACGGCGGCGGCGGCGGCGCAAGGCCGACACCATCGGTCCGACGGTGACATCACGTCTGCTGCGAACCGCTCGCTGTCGACGCCAGATGGCGCCACGGCCGCGGATTTGCAGTCGGACTCGAGGCCGATGCAGCCGGCGCCGCTGATCCGGGAACGCTTTCGCTGCGTCGTTCCCTACCCTCCCCAGGGGGAGCATGAGCTCGAGCTGAAGATTGGCGATATTGTGTACGTGCACAAGAAGCGCGACGACGGATGGTACAAGGGCACGCTGCAGCGGACCGGTAAGGGCGGGCTGTTCCCTGGAACGTTTGTCGAGAGCTTTTGATGTCGTTTTTTCGATTCACGGATGTGTAAACAAAGGCTTTATTTTCGTTGAGATGAGAAATCGGAGTAATAGTTTTGTACTGAGATCTTGCTGCTTTTATGCGCATGTGCCGCATAGCTGGGTTAGATGGTCGCTTTGGTTTATACATTTTCCGAAGGTCTCTCCGAGTGGTCTGCGCTAATTGGCCCGACTTATTTTTGTTACGTTCATCAGTACTGTGTGGAATGCAATGATTTGCGAGTCGATTACGTAAACGCAGCGTCGCGTCAATATCCCATAGATCCAAAGCCAATAGCCAAATTGTCGCTGCATTTCTCCGGAGCACTTGCGATGATGAAACAGATGGTGTATAGGTTTCAAAACAGACGAGCCTGAGAGAATGGGATGGAGTCGAGCGTAGCGCAGTCGTCGGCTCATTGGTTGCACGCGCAAATTATTACAAACGTTGTTGCGGGAAATTTTTACGAAACGAAGAATTCCAATCGATATCTAGTCGACCGATTGCCAAAGTTTTGCTGAACTTGAAGCGAAATATGTTATTTATGTGCAGACGACGGGGCAAAGGTTACAGCAGGTCGGTTTCAACCAGAGTAGATAATATAACATGTTATATTATCTACTCTTGGTTGCGACGGATACGGTTTGAATGGAATGCGAGACGTGTGCGGAATTCAATGGAAGAAAAGCTGGACACAACAAATGCACAGCTCGTGTGCTAGCTAATGTAGCATGTAATTGTGATGAACTCTCGGTTCCTACGCAAGCAGAACCATGTGTGCAGGATTAAATTTAGAAAGGAAGTACAGTGCGTCGGTTTCTAGGAAACCGTAGTAAACCCTCTTTGACTGATTCGCGCAGCGGAAACGTAATGCATACACTAGCACAATTATTGCCTGATTGCTCTAAGGTATCAGGTGTTGAGAACACAAAGTGGGTTGGTTCAGAAATTCTTGGTGCCGCAGTGGCACATCTGACTGCTCTGAAAACGTGGGACAGCAAGTGTGTACTGAAGTGTGCTTTTCATTACAGTTTTTGGGGTTAATCACACTCTCTAGTTGACTATGTACATTTGCAAGTTTTACAGATTTCCCTTTGCTCCAGTTTTGACGCCCGCAAGATGCAAGAAAACAATGATGGTATCATAATCACTAGGGGTAGAGTGACTCGGCACTATTACTGTTGCACATATGGAATTACTCAGTATTATCGATGTAAATGTATATATATATACTAACTTGGAAGCGTCATGGAGCAGTACAAGGCACAAAAATCCCAACGTTTTTAAATAAAAGGCGGCTGATCAATGAGATACGCACTAGCACTAGCAGCATCTTCACAACAACTGTATTTTTGCATATATGATAATTTGATATTCATGTTTTGATGACACAGTGCTATTTTTATAATTCTACCACTTTTTATGCGTTGGCGATATTACATTAACTACGACTGGTTCTTGTTTTCATAGCTACACACATTATGGTGGTTAACTTGATACACTTACGAGGGATATTAACTATGAAGTATATTTTGCGAGAAGGAAACTCTGCCACACACTTGCTGCTTTACAAAGCAGTGATCATAGTTAATTTGGTAAGTCTTCATCTTTTCACACGAAACATCTAGTAGTCAGGTGTGTACTATGTATTACATCAAGAGCGTATCAATCTATTGATAGACTCCTGATTTACATGTTTATTACAGTAGGAACTTGTCTGCCAAGCTTGCTAATGTGTACAAGGCGTTTATTCCCATATTCTACCCTTAGAGTTTCTGGTCCCTTATCTGCTACTCTTAACTGTATATCGATAAATTTTCGATTAGTTATGTTTTGATTGTACCCCTTTATTATTATCAGTGTCCAAAAGTATGTACGGAAATTAAAAGTAAACACTAGTCTTCTTTTCAGTTAAGTCAGGAAAGCGTTAGTCATGGGATCGGACAGTATATTTGTGACATGCCTAGACATGATTTGTCCTCTGCCCTTTTCTCTGCGGTTGGCTGAATAGGAAACTGGGAGTTAGCGTACATCTGAGTCTCATCTGTCAAGTAGACAGCGCAGTAGTAGTGTAATGACTAACCACTCAACGGCAGCCGACGTAGATGTGTGTTGTGAACTTAACATGACTAAGCTGGTCCCGTCACTTGCATCCAATTTTCAAAAGTCACTCGTTTTCTTAAATTTTGATCAAGTCGCAGAAAAGCGCGTTTCAATGCGGATTTTGTATGTTGAAGAAACAAGCTACTAGTCTGTACTCACTATCTATTTGAAACTGTCATCTGAAATTTGCTACATCAGTTATTTCAAGCAACATGCTTCTCCCTGTAGCTACACAGGGAATGGCGGACTAACATAAAATTAAATGGATATTTACAAGCGTTTTCGTGATATCAGACAGTGCTACTTAGCTGTGTGATTTTAATCAGAAGGATAAGCTGTGCATACTGGTAGCAATGAATTCTAGCATTTCCTAGAGGTGTATTTTTGGTAAGTTTGTTTTTGTAGCATCGTTGATTTATTTAAATATCAGCCAAAATTGGAACGTGTATTTTCATCAGTAGTATTTTGTATCATAATAGAAGATATATATCATTGAATAATTGTACCAGGAGTAAATAAAAACAAATGTGTTTTTATTCACTCATGATTGTACGATTGGTTTATATTTCACTGCATCTGCACTGCAGCTGGCTATATATGTGTTTGGCATCATTTTGCTATGGAACCTAAGTACAAAATATGCTATTTTGTATAAGGCAGACGTTGTGCTTGCTACTGCCATTGGGTATGTGCTCTCAGGAGTGTTACAAACAATAAACATATCCAATACATAATATTACAAATAAAGTTTTAAATTTTATATACACATGCATGTTTTTTACTGCAAACGCACGTGCTCTACTATTTACTATTACTATTACTATTTACTATTTACAAGCACATTAACCCACAAGGAACACTCCCATGAAGTGAGGTTGGTGGATTCTGTAATTATCTAACATCGTTGACCTTGACAATCACACAAATTCAATCTCGACGCTCGAGTTAATGTACATATTTGCATTTCTTATTTATAAAGAAGGCGGTACTATATATAACAAGGTTAGGGACGGTATTCACACTATGGTGTCATTTGTCTGCGTTGCTCATTGCGAAGTGGCCTTCAGAGGCCCAGCACTTGTCACCCTTTCCTTGAGCTCCACCGACTCACGCTTGAGAACGTTCAGCAAACTCTGTGAGCTCTCCAGGATCTAAGCATGCAAGCAACAAATGACAAAAGTTATTATGTTAGCGTGGTCCGACTGCTCTTATCAGAATCTAAATCAACGTTTCACAAGACCTGGTTACTCGCGTGCGCAGTGTAAGTGGTTTTCGATGAATGATCACCAATGATACAGCGCCGTGTGCGAACGCACCTTTGAATATGCAGACTCCGTTTCGGCTATCGTTTTGTCAAACTCGTTCCTCGCTGCAATTTTTCTGCTGAGGTTTTCATTGACCTTCGCCAATCTGTCGGTAATAATGCGAAGGTCATTCTGCAGTTTCGACTTTTCATTCTCTTCTTGTATGATCTGTTTGTGAAGCTCATTGCGTTTATCGCACAATTCGGCTATACCTGTCAATTGGCAAAGAGACAACTATTGTAAGAGACAAGTATTGCATTCTTGCATGATGTGTCATGAAATAATCTTACAACCAACACAATGAGAGTTCGTTAGACCGCCGATATCATCACTAACTGCAATTCCACACTACTACTTGTCGGAAAACTATATAATTAGATCGTTTTAAGAAGAGTAGAGTATACAAATGCTCTCTCTTTAAATTGATTCATTCAGCATAATGAGAAATATTTGTTACCAAGGTGCAACCTAACATTGGGGGGGGGGGGGAGTTTCACAGGGTAAAAATACACTTGTAAAAACGTTTGAAAACTGTTTCTAATTCTGATAAAGGTGCCGGTATTACTACTACTATCAGGAGTTAATAAAGACAAATTTGTCTTAATAAATTTTAAGTAAAAAAATAAGTAATAAATAACAAGTCAAAATTGTTTTAATAAAGACAAATTTGTCTTTATTAACTCCTGCTACTATCCATGTCACTAAACATAACCTGTTAATTTAAGGATCTTAAATGTGTAATACATACGGTTTAATACATTTGACGAATTCACATCCAATCTAAATTGAAAACACATGCCTAGCACAGCAAAACACTCATATTTCAGAAGGAACACCCAATATAATTATGTAGAAGCAGCAGGGTTCTGCCCACGGTGGGCGGCGGTGGGCGGGTGTGCCCGGCACTCGCGGTTGCCACCCGGCACTCATATATCTCGCGCCGCGGCACTAATTTTTGATATCATAAAAAGCAAAAGTGATATATGGGCTTTATTGGCTTCAGCAATGCAGGAAATTGAGTTTTCAGAACTATCAAAATTAAAAAATTTCCCGGTGGGGCATGCCCCGGACCCGCCCTAGATTGGCTTCGCGGCCTACGGCGCTTGCATCTATCGACTTCGTCGCAACTTGGATGCGCCCGACACTAAAAAATCCTGGGCAGAACCCTGAGCAGGTAGTGTCAATAATAGTAATGCTGCTGCTCGCTGCTAGAACTATACATTACTCTTGGTGTATAAGTACCGATATAAATTAAGTTAACATTAAAGTGGCATTCAAAGCTGCAACGCCTGCAAACTGTGCACCCGCCCCCCACACAACAGCACAATTGTAGGAGGTATGTGGGTGTCATATACATATCAGGCGGTTTCTTCTTCTGGGGAAAATTAGAAAAAGAGGGAAAATTAGAAAAAGGAGGTAATGGGCAGTTTGGGAAAAACACCTGGCGCATCGATGGATTCAAAGGCACCGCAATGCGGATGCTAAAGGCGGACGTGTGGGGAGAGAGGGAGATGGGGGAAGTCCTCAAAGGTTTAACATTTTGAATGTCTTAGACTGCATTTGAGGCACCCTGAAACATTTTCACAATGGTGATGTTAAATTTGACAAACGGCGGTGCGCCACTGTGCCTCTTATGTATAAGAAACCCTGCATATCATATGTCTGTTAATTGATTCCTCAAGTTAAAATGATCAAATTCCTATAGTACCTTACATTTTATAATCATAGAAAACTGTGACCTGTATTATAACAATGTTGTTATATTCAGAACCCAGCAGATGCGTAGGAAACCGCTGGCATGGATCAACATGTAAGTAGAATGGTCATAACTCATACTGCTGGTACAAACCTAATACACACATAATTCTAAATCCTGCACCGTAGTTCTACTTGTTTTTGTATAGGCCTGGTGAAAGAAAATGCCAGGAAACCAGATTCGTTAGCACATCGTCGGGCGCGGGCGTCACGCGCGCCCGGCCGCAGCCCTGTGGTGTTTTTCACATGATATATCAACATATGAGCATGAGACCATTGCAGCCTTCTGGCCTTATTGGTCACAAGGCCGAAAGAGGATAGGTAGGTTGTTTAGTTTTCACTTGGAATATTGCTGTTTTCAATATGATAAAATACTAGTACATGCACATACACACATACTTCAATCCAGAATGTCATACAAGTGAATTATACCCTCATAAATACCACTTTTGTGGACTTGAAGCAGATTAAGGATACAGTCAAGCTTCTATGCAAAATCTTACTGATTTTTTAGGCTCAACGCTTCGACCATCGTCAAGATAGCTATTGGCCGATGGGTCGTCCGTCCGTCGTACGTCCGTGCAACATTTTGGCTTAGCGGTCAACGATACTCAGGAACCGTTTGACCCACATGTTTGAAATTAGGGTATAGTTTTACTTGCTATGAGACGGTATGCACGTCCTATTTTGGAGTACGGCCAGGCCAGTCGACGTACTTTCGACCAACGGCAATTTTTTGGGGCAAAAAATGGAAAATTGCCATTAGTACAGTTTCAGCTTCAACGGATTTTTGCCTCATTTTTATGGTATGTGAATGAATAAGGGCTGGCCCCAAAAACGTATCACAGGGGTTTGATTTATTTAAACAAAAATAATGGAAATTAGGTAGGTTTTGGCAATTATATAGCAATATTTATATAGACACGCAGATAACAGTCTGGTGGGGTGGTCACACTCGTCTGGTTCGTTTTTCAAGACTTTCAGTTGACAATATCTTTAATGCAAAAATTGCGTATTTCCTGTCGCACCCTGCCGATAACGTCTATATTAGAGTTAAAGTTTTACAAACATGTCCGGATAACGGCAGCATACAGCTATTTATTTCGAAACGCCATCGCTAAGCAAACATCAAAGAAGGGTTAGGCGCCATCTACCGTCACAAATGTGATTATTTTGGTTTATAAATTATTAATTGGCGATATACAGATGGCAACCGTGGCTACTGCCAGAAAAAAAAACTCCCACGGGTAGGAAAGGGCGCGACCCCGCACGAAGTAAACACTTCGCATGCACCAATTAACCTTTGACAAAAGTTTGTGATTATGGGGTGCAGGGAAACACCATGTCAGCGTGGTATATAGGGGCAGCGCTACCGTGGAATTAACGCGTATCGCTCTCAATCTTAACACGTTAACATGGAGCTGCCGCGCTTTTAGGCAGTGCCTAAATCTGAACTATTATAAAAATGTTTACACTTGCTAGCTCGCAAGAAGCCGTCTTGCTAGGCGTTCTTTTTGGGGGGGGGGGTTGGCGTATTTGTAGTACATGAATGTTTCTAGAAGTAGTTATTTTAATCTAAGAAAGCAATGAAGGAAATGAGCTAGAAGTTTTTATTTACCTTTAGTATATACCACTAAATACTTGTTAAAAACTGTGGTGGGCTAAAACTCCCCCCCCCCACTCGCGTACTTGTTTCCCATTCACCACGGTCATTTGTCCCTTTGCTGGCGAGGCTACAGTGTCATTGACACTTATCTTTCATTTTCATTCTTAATCAACGATGGCTTAACACTAGTGCGACATTGTACATGCCTATTTCTCCTATAACGATGCATGTCGACACTTTCAAATTGTTAATGGTTTACCTACTCTTCTTTTTGGGCCTATATAAAAGCGCGGAGCGCCAAATTTGCAGCGCGTGCTTCGTTCGTAACAGTCTGCCACAATCACAGCAAAAATATACAAACAACTGCCTTTATCATTGCCCGAATTTGGCGTTCACGCTTTTTCCCACCGCACTTTCTTTCTGTGAGTTTGTGCACAGTAGATAATTTTGGAGATTCATAAAATGTAAAAAATGGGAAACTGGTATCCCATCCCTTCTCCGTAGTGACGGTATTGTCTGTGGGTCTCCTTGCCTTGAAAGCCTGTTTATTTTGAGTGATCAATTCAAGTCAGATTTCTATACTTCTTGTGCAACCCCTATTCCATGTACAAGTTCCCCCTGATGAGCAAAATTGTCAGCTCCCTAAGTGGTGTGTACTCGGTACTTAAGAACATATCCCACATCAGGCTGCTGGTCCTGATAAGGTGCCTGGTTTTATTTTGCATAATCTTTGCACATGAGCTTGGGCCTTCACTACACAATTTGTTCTGTCAATCCTATGATCTAGGTTCTCTTCCTTTTGATTGGAAAAAAAGCTCTCATTACCCCAGTTTATAAAGGTGGTAGATCTTCCCTAATTGCTTCAAATTATCGCCCAATATCTTCGACTTCTCTTTGCTCTAAAGACTCTAAGGCATTTGAGCATATAGCATATTCCCCTGTTATGAGCCACTTCAATAGGCATGATATTCTGTCCCATCATCAACATGGTTTTTGACATGAGTTTTCTACTGTTACCCAGTTAATCAATGTTCTTCATGATTGGACATTAAGTCTTGACAAGTCTCAACAAGCATTGCTGTTCTTGTCCTTTATAAATGATTTGTTGGCCGAAACTGACTTTTCTACTTCTATTCACTTTGCTGTCTACACTGCACCATCTACAATAAGGGTGATCATTTAGCCCTCCAGAGTGCCATTACTCATGCTGAGAAGTGGGCAACAACCTGGAGTATGTCGTTCAATGCTGAAAAATGTCAAATTCTTTGCATTAATGCCCACATTGATTATATTTGTAAGAAAACATCTTGTTCCTTTGGTATGTTACGGTATAACCTTAGCTTTGCCAATACTAAAACTCGGTCCCTGGCTTTTAAAACTATGGTTCTCCCCATATTAGAACGTGCTTCGCCAGGCTGGTGCCCCTATACACTTCAGAACTGCTCAGAATTGGATGACATTCAGCATAAAGCTGTGAGATGGGTTTCCAAAAGCTATCATGATAGTGCTGATGTTGTTTTGGCCCAACTTGATTGGTCTCCTTTTTGTGTCCGCTTTCTCCACGCTAAACACAACTTTCCATTAAATTTATCATGGTCCTGAAGGTGAAGATTGGCATTCCCTCTTGCTTGATGAAGCCGGTTCGTTGAACTTTGAAGACTATTATTTACGAGGATACGGGGTTTGTAGCAGGAGTGCAGTGAGACTGTGTACTGTGTAGTGAATTGGCCATTTGCACAGCAATTTACGTAGTCCGAGTTTCCTCTGACAAATGCTCACATCGACGAATTTGGTGGATTTTGTGTGGGTTAGCTTTTCCTAACCCACACCAAATCCACCAAAATCGTCGTTGTGGGCATTGGTCAGAGGAAACTCGGAGTCGGACTACAATTTACGTAGAGTGGGCTACGCAGTAAACTATCCAGATCCAGAGTTAGTTGATATAGAATACATTTAAACATTAAATCTAGTCTATGATTATCTCTATGGTAGTAATAGTATATTATTACTATATACAATGCGTGTTTATTTTTAATAATTTTATCATTGAAACGGTACAAGTTTCCGTGTCCACAATCGATCAACATCAATGGCAATGCCTTTTAGTTTTAGTTTTACTCTTGTCAGTGTGACATTATGATTCATTGATTGTTTGAGATGCCATTGCCATTGGCATTGCATTGGCGTTTCCTGAATTTTAGCTAACTAACTTACATTTAACCAACTCGTTGTTGTAGTTTTGAAGAGCAGCGCCTTGATGTGTCATTATAGTTATATTATGGAATTAAGTATAGTTCCTTGGACTTTCAAGACTAATCTCTAGGGCTGGGGCTCTAATAACAAAATTTGAAAGTGATTCTAGAAGGCGCCTGTGTATTTACGCTAACGACGTCACGTTTTGCGTCACGCATCTTTGTGTACCTCTATGAGAAAACCAACAAAATTAAATGTTTTAATAAGTAAGCTAAGCAGAGATCAATAATTTAAAATAGTAACTCGATAGTATTAATTGATATATTTTTTATTACAAATTAAGCTATTTAAACCGCCAATCTGCGTTTGCCGTATACAGTAATATCTGTGCTGAGAGGTTGTAAATACACGCTGATTTCAACAACGTTGAATCGTCGCTTGTAATCGTTGCTTGTAATAACTAAAATTGAAAACAGTATATGCCATCTTCTTTATTTATTATGTGTTTCGGTGATACCTAATCCCAAACATTACCTGATTTATTAAGTTATACTTTTGTTTGTCTCTGTCACAATGGTGGATAGATGGGTGAACGACAAGTTGTACGACTTGCTAGGCATGAGCGATAAGTATGTCGGTCAGTATTTAATTGCGCTTGCTGGGAGAAGTACGTCCATAAACGAGTTTGTGGAGACCTTGAAGGAAACTGGAACAGTCGAGGTTGATGAAAATATGACAGAGTTTGCACATGAACTGTGGGGCATGGTAAGTAACTAAGTTAGTGTAGTTTGCGCTCAATCCTAGTGTAACAGTTACACCCCGGATTAGTTTAGCTTAGTCCGAGCCGACGCAGACCCCAGTAATGGGTAAACCCGCACCCTCAGATTAGCAAAGCGGAGTTTACGTCTGCATTGCGGACTAAGTTTAGCTCTGACATCTTAATTCTTAGGGCGTGTTTGTTTGGTCGGATCCACAGATCTCGAGCACTGGCAGTTCCAACAAATCACAGGGTTCTCCAAGAGCACTTATAGCCTTGGCGGCCGCCATTCTATCGTCGAGACCCGCCATCCTAAAATGCACCCCCTTCTAAATATCATAGCCGCCATGCTAATATCATAGCCCCCGGACCCCTAGCACGGCAAACCGCCTTCGGCGGATTGCAACTATGCCTAAAGGCATCACCCCATGCTATAATGAAAAGCTTGGAGAACCCTGAATTCAGTAAAAATAAAATAATGTCATAATAATCTTACAACTTCATCTGCACCACTATAACTCTTCCTATCTGCCGTAAAACAACTCGCTTCACTGCAAAAGAAAGCTAACATTCAGCACAAATGCTGACTCTCTGCACTACATTGCGCAACTCCCATATAATCCCCACAGATGGAGTATTAGTGATGTGCTGCAATAAGATTTATATGCATTTATCTTTTATTTCACTGTATTTGTTGAAATGCCAGTGATATTCTCGATCCACTGGAAAATGGACTCGAACCCCAACCCAAACCAAACTGACAAACTCACCGCACTCAGCAGAAACAGCAGACAGCACGCTTAGCAGCTAAGACGGTTTTGCAAAGTGTAGTACGCTTACGGCCTCACGCTCTGCTAGACAATGTATTCACGCGCCTCGCCGACAAACAGGTCGGTCCGCGAACCAGTCTAGTAGACGCACCGACGCAATTACAGAAAGCGGGAAAGCAGGTGATGCCGTCAGTCGAGGTTGGATTTATCAGGGCATACGGCGAATTGAGGGGCACCGATCGGCAATTGTCGATCGGTATGCCGAGGTTAATTCGAGCCCTCACTTTTCAAACGTTCGCGTTCGCTGTGACCTTAATCATGCATGACAATAACAATAACAAGCTGTGATTGCGGCGCGGGCTGCCATATTGGATCCCCTATCAATATCCACCTCGCTAGCAGGGTCGGGTTCGGTGGATCGAGATCTGTGGATCCGACCAAACAAACACGCCCTTAAACTTGATCATTCTTGCTGTTTAAGCCTCATTGCCAGACTCAGTCAGTCTTAGTAGCCCCATACTTAGCTCTAGTAACTCTATGCATCGGTCATCGGTTAGCCGTCAGCTTACCGGCTCCGCAACCGCTACCAGCGGCAACCGTACGCGGCTATAGAGGGCTCTAGTACGCGGGCTATAGTTACTAGAGCTACTCCATACTCAGACATGAGGCTCAGTAGGTTATTTTGCTGTAATTTCCATGTTGGAGTGCTCTTCTTTTTCTAGTTAATTCACTATATTAATTGTAGAGTCAAAAAACTTTTTTATACTGCAATCCACAGTGTTGACACTGTTGATCTATCAATTCGTACCTGTGCAAAAATGCTGGTATTAAATTATGACACATTTGGCAACTAAAAATATCTGGATATCACATATCAAATATTATTAGTAACTAATACTGGTGTAAGTTTAAAAATATTCTTGATTCATTCGAACAACTAAACAAGTCAAAAGAAATAGGAATTCACGAGAATAAGAATCTGCCATTGATCACATGCAGGTTTGCAATATGATCGCAATTGAAATGCACATAGCAGATATATAAGGACTAAGGAAAAAATAAGCTACCTCAATCTCTCCACAGGATCAATGTTAATTTGCTAAATACATTTGAAATGTCATGCGTGTTCTTATATCGCATTTGTATGTGTAGTATTGAAATATATGCCCCGGTATTAGGTACCACACAAGGAGAAAGCAATGAATGCTAATAGATTACGTGAGGAGAAAGCCCTCAAGGAGCAAGCGAAAAACAGATCCTACCAACTTGTCTCAGATGGAGACAGTGGTGAAGAAGTCCACCAAGCTCCAACAAAGGTAAACATACCTATATATTATCTCAGGCAGGTAACGTGTTAATGTAGAACAAAACAAATGAAGCTGTCTCGTGTCTATTTGTGTGCTAGCACTTGTATATATATATGCTTACGTGTTTTTCGGAAGTAAATTTCTTAATCCTAATTATTTTTTGTTCTTTAGAAGTTGAAGACATCCAAAAAGAAACAAAGAAACATTAGAAAGAAAAAGGAATCATCCAGCGATTCTGAGAGTGAATCGTAAGTAGGGAAAAATCAATATATATATAGATGTTAAAATAGTAATAGATTTTAAAATATATAAAAAGCTATTCACGAAAACTGGAAATAATCAGTCTTCAGCATATCATATGATTAATGTATTTTCTTATTTGCACTGATTTGGGTGTATCTTAAATCTTTATGTATTTTTTACCTCATTGTGTAATGTTCTGTTAGTGCGTCAGGGGTAAAGAAAGAGGAATCGTCGAGGTCAGAGTCTGAAGATGAAATGGATAAGATGGAGAAGGACAGGATAGATGACCTGAAGGAGAGAGATGAGTTTGCTAAACGTCTTCGCAACAAGGACAAGGAGAAAACCAGAAGCGTTGCTACCAAGTCTGATAAGAAGGTCTAAATATACTAGAATGTGTGCCGTAGAGGTTTCACTGATTTCTTTCGAATTTCATCTGCGTTTACATGAGTTGGCATCTTGGTAAATGTCTGATAATGAAAAGGAAACTGAAATAAACTCAACAAGGTTCGATTGCTGTTGCCCAGCAACGGAATTTTACATGAACATGTACAAATGCACACATTTTGGTCACTTCTTGTCTCACATTGACAGGCGTACCAATCGGCTGCTCAGCGGCTGAAACTCGAAGCAGAAGATCGGAAAAAGGTTCTTCCTAAGCTAAGAGTGGAGTCGCGTCGCAAGTATCTGGAAAAGCGGACTGACGACAAGCTGCTGGAACTTGAGGCAGATATCGTTGACGAAGACTATCTCTTCAGTGATCAGCAGTAAGTTGAGAGAGGATGACTTTGTACCCTTAGCTACATTTTGCTCAGCTCTGCTTGATAGCGTGCATATTTTAACTGAATGCTTTCACAAGTAATATTCATGTTATAGTGGAGACAAACATAATCAGAATCTTTTCCTATGCTAGCATGTAGTTGGGTGTCATATAGGTGAGATTTGAATTTCAGTTTGACGGAGAGAGAGAAGGCGGAAGCTAAATACAAGAAAAATGTGCTTGCACTCGCAAAAGACCACCAGAAAGCCAGGGAAATTGAAAAGGTTAACAGATATTTCATCCCCAAGGACAACGAGGTAAGTCTACATATGCTTCACTGTTCAGTGGTTACGATTTAGTATATCAACATAGACAAATATTACAATTGTACTGCTAATTTTTAGACCACATCCTATGCTTGATCATTTATAAAAAAAAACAATAAAATATAAGAAAGCGTTTAACTATGTCAATTAAGTAAATAATTTCAATGTATATATTTGTAGTTGTTGATGTTATTAGTATCTAATTGTTGAGTGTTGTTTCAGTCATAAATGATTATGTTAGATATCGTAAATCATAATATTATTTACCTATGCTTATAAAGTGTATTGTTTTTAGTAGTATTGCTTTTACAGGTCTGTTATTTTGTCTCCTTCATTTTTAGAAATTGTTAGACATGTATGAGGATGATAAGGAGAAAGGCCCAAATTATGAACAGAAGAAATGGGAGGAAGAAAGACTGGGTACAGCACGGATGAAGTTTGGTGCTAGGGATGCGACTGAAAAAACGAAGGAAAAAGATTATGACTACGTATTGGAGGATCAAATTGACTTTGTGCAAGGTGCGGTAACAGATTTGCTACTTAACAATGTGGGGAAATGTTTCCAGTGTATTTTAGGTTTTTTTCACAAGTTCATTTCTTAAGTTATAATGCTAGTAGTTATTTTTCACTGCTTCTATTGAGCATTGTTCTGCGCTTGTAATACAAAACTATTTGTATCGGTTGCAAAGGAAAAAGGGAATTGGTGATTAGTGAGTGAATTTCAGCTAAGCAACCAAGTAAACTTAAGAAAAATCTGTACAGTATTTGTCTATGATGGCGCATAGTCGTAATGTGATCTGATGCTGCATGCATTTGCAATATTATATTTTACAGTTCTTCAGATGCCTGGCACAAAGGGAAAGGACTCAAAAGAGCCTGTGTTGTCCGAGCGGGAGAAGAAGAAGGAGAGCATTCAGGAAGTAAGGAAGAGTCTTCCTGTGTATCCGTTTCGTGAAGACCTTCTCGCGGCTATTGACGAGCATCAAGTCTTGATTATAGAGGGAGAAACGGGCAGTGGCAAGACGACTCAGATTCCACAGTACCTCCACGAACATGTAGGTACACTCTATCAGCACTCTTACGTTATGTAGTACTTTTCGTTACAATACATTCTTGCGTACATCATTTGGATTAACATTTCGTTGTGCCGTGTGGTAAATAGGACACATGTCTAAGATCGGCAATGTTTTATTAGCACATCCAAATAGTAAATAGTATATTAACTATTGTGGTTCATGACAATCCCATGAGCGGTTTACGTTTATATAGGTATTTTTAGGATGAAAACGGTGGAGTTAGGTTTAAATAGGAAATTAAAATTAGTTTTCTAAATTGAATTTAAACAAATGAATTCATTTATTGCCTGGTATTTTTTTGGCCATTTGTTACTGCTGAATATAATCATTCACTGCTATATATCGCGCTTTCGTTTAGAATCTTACATGGAGGATACTCAGACGTTTTTTAGGTGTTTCGCTGATGGAATTTTTGTCTGGTACAGGCTTACAACAAAGGGGGTAGAGAAGAAAGGTCGTAGGCTTGTCAGCTCCAATTTGCAGAGTCGAAGACCTACGTGAGTGTTGCGCTGCGTTTTGAGTTGCGAGGAGATGGGCGTCAAACTCGGAGGCGAGGTAAATCCAATTGACCTGTCTAATCGTGAGCGCTACGTTTTTGCCGTGGATAACGACACCCCCTTGGACATTGTCGATATTGCTGATCATCGTGATTCACTAACTGTTCACTTGTTGCTAAAGCTGTTCACTTGTCGCTACAGCCGTTCACTTGTTGCTACAGCCGTTCACTTGTTGCTACAGCTGTTCACTTGTTTCGCGTGCAGGTCGGCTACTCGATCCGCTTCGAGGACTGCACGTCGGAGCGCACACGCAGCTCAAGTACATGACGACGGCATGCTGCTGCGCGAGTTTCTCAGCGAGCCCGACCTCGCCGGCTACAGCGTCATCATCATCGGACGGGGGGGGGCTCACGAGCGCACGCTGCACACCGACGTGCTGTTTGGACTCGTTAAGGACATCGCGCGCTTTCGGCCCGACCTCAAGCTTCTCATATCCAGCGCGACCCTCGACGCCGAGAAATTCTCGTCGGTGCAGTCCAGCGCGCGCCGGGCGGCTGTCGGGGCGTCTACGGAAAGGCCGGTTCGGAGGTTCGCGCGATTGATCGGTTAGTACCGTACTTGTAGTTGATGTTAAATATATGCGTAGCAATGATGTCGGCGATCGAGTCGAGGTTATCGTCGGATCATCGGGTTGAACAGTGCTAAACAAGCGCTGGTTATCAAAATCCATAAATATTGTATGTTAACTTGGTTGTAGTTTTTCGACGATGCTCCGATCTTCCGCATCCCGCGCCGGCTACCCGGTCGACATTCTCTACACTAAGGCTCCCGAGGCCGAACTACTGGACGCGGCCGTCGTCTCCGTCCTGCAGATCCAGTTACGCAGGACGCTGGCCGACATATCGTTTCCTCACGGCCAGGCAGGAGATCGAGAGCGCAAACGAACTGTGCTTGTACGTGCGATGCACACCACCGCGCGTCTCCGCTCGCG
>NW_014577530.1:180650-187709 GCF_000485595.1 Priapulus caudatus | reverse complement strand
ATCATCATCGACGAGGCTCACGAGCGCACGCTGCACACCGACGTGCTGTTTGGACTCGTTAAGGACATCGCGCGCTTTCGGCCCGACCTCAAGCTGCTCATATCCACGCGACGCTCGACGCCGAGAAATTCTCGTCGGTGAGTCGCGCGCGCCGCGGCGGCGGCCGGGCGTCGAACGGAATCTCGGTCGGAGTCGCGCGATTGATCGTTAGTTACCGTATGTGTTTGATGTTACTATATGGTTGAATTTGTCCGCGATGGACCTTAAGGATGCGTTTGAATCTAAGGACATAGTTGCGCGGATGGATTGATTTGAAGTTATTATATGATGTTTAAATTTGCACGATTGACTTTTAAAAGATGAATTCAAGCAGGTATTGCAGTACCACTTTGTGTATCTTGCACTGTCAGTGTCAAGTTGCGTGACATTTAAATTTCATTGAAATTGCGTGAATCTCAGAAGGCATTGCCTGCTCTTAAATGCTGGTGGTGTAATGTCATGTGATTTCAGTAACTAGTTGGGGTTATAGACAATGTTTGCCTGCATGGGAATGTAACGCAGTGCGAAAGACCTGGGTATCTGTGCGATCTCACATTATGTCTTTCATGTCGTATATGTCGCAAAGATACGGGTGATAAGTTCAATTGTGGACTATAGAGAACAGATCACTGTGATGGATACCTCTCTTATATCGCGTTCACACGTACCTCAAAACCCAGTTTCGAACGCGTATCGTACGTACTCCGTACGAATCGTGAATAGCGTGGCCTTGAGTAATACAGAGTTCACACGTATAATTTGGACTAAATGTATCGCCATATAAGCTCGACAAGTTGTGCAGTGTGCTTATATTTCATAATCTGCGCATGTTGCTCTGCCCAGTTATACGCGTATAGCTACAGCCGGTTGTTCACACGTCTGCTATATGCGTACGAAACGCGTACAGCTATACGAAGTACGTACGATACGCACCTTTTGTGTAAGTATAGCTATACACGTTTCGAACTGATTATAGCTATACGTGGTCGTTCACGTATAACTATACGTACGAAACTGGGTTTTCGCTACGTGTGAACGCGGGGTTAGTGACCCAGACAATATAAACCACTTGCCTACGAAAATCTACCCCCATTGTTTAAAAAAAATGTTAACTTGGTTGTAGTTTTTTGACGATGCTCCGATCTTCCGCATCCCCGGCCGCCGGTACCCGGTCGACATTCTCTACACTAAGGCTCCCGAGGCCGACTACCTGGACGCGGCCGTTGTCTCCGTCCTGCAGATCCACGTGACGCAGGACGCTGGCGACATACTCGTCTTCCTCACCGGCCAGGAGGAGATCGAGACCGCAAACGAACTGCTGCTTGTACGTGCGATGCGCACCCCACCGCCGCTCTCCGCTCGCGCGTCGTTGTCGCATCGAACTATCTGTCCACCATGATTGACACCGGCTTATCGTCGTTGCGATATGGCATTTTTATAAATTATGCGTAGTAATGTCGTACTGTTGGTTCGATATTTGGGCATGCAGGTCATACAAATCGGGTTATCTTGAGCAACCTAGTGACAGTATTCGAGTCGGGTCATGGATATCTCTCTTGAACGGATAAGTTAATACGTGAGAAAGCACGATTTGTGGCTTCAGTAGCATACAGGTTTCCAGGCAATGAGCCTTCTGTTGCAGGCAGCTGCTCTTTTGTTTGTCGTGAAATCTAACGTTATAAGATTCAGTTACGGTTTTACTATTTGTTTGTAATTTTGGGTTTCACTGTTCATGTGTTTTATTTCGCGTTTTGCTTTCTTCGTTTCCAGGAGCGAACGCGGAAACTGGGCTCCAAGATCCGAGAGCTCATCATTGCACCGATCTATTCCACCATGCCATCGGAGATGCAGGCCAAGATTTTCGATCCGACGCCGCCTGGTGCGAGAAAGGTTTGTGGTTGTCATTCATTATAAATGACATAAAGGCCATGGCTACTCGTCCGGTTACCGGATGCCCAGCACCAAGCTGTATATCTATCCGGTCATATATTTCTTATGTGAACCCAACTATATTTTTTCAGTAAAAAACAATAAACAATAAGTTTTTACCATAATATTAATTACCTTTAGGTATTCTATCAAAAAAATGTGTTTTTGTAACTTTTGAAACAATAGTAAATCCAGTAAAATCAACGATTTGAAAGGGGGCGTGGCCTAATCATGACGTTGATTTGGGAATCTGTGCTGAGGTTTGTAGTGGATGACCGGATGCGTAACCACTGCGTCACATATAAGGGTGTTATCGTAATCTTTATTATCTATAGAGAAGCATTTGTTTGTCTGTCACTTAACCCACACATAACTGTGGGTTTGTCTGTCATCGGGTGTAAATCTCATGCTGCGTGATCTTGTAACCATGTTATCGTCTAAAGAGAAACATTTGTTGATTCGTTATACGTGAGGCTTCGTCTGTCATCTGGTATAAATGATGAGATGCATAATAATATGTAACCATCTCATTCAGAGAGGAGAATCTCCATGCGGAATTCCCGCGATTTTCACTTTCGAAAATTATCAATTTTCCAAATTGTTCAAATCCGTTGAGAAAACTAGTAGGGGGTATGGTGCTGTAACCTTGATGGTTATTCGGCGAGACAGGGTAACGGTAGAGGGCAGGGGATTAGGCAGAGAGTACAAATGCGTACGCAAGAAGCAAACATCAACTAGCGAGGTAACGTACCACAAGCGATTGTATTACCAGCCATAACGAATATAACAAGATACAACGGGTATCGTACAACAAGCAGGGAGGGTAAACGGAGGTCGGGGCAGAACGCGGGGAGGGAGTTCTGTCTCCACGCGGGCGTGGCTCGACAGATATACCTCTCGATCCTTGCACCCTACATCCTCGGGCATCCTCGCGCATCCTCGGGCTTTGCGGGGCTCCCGCACAGGGTGTGTATCA
This sequence comes from Priapulus caudatus, assembly GCF_000485595.1. Taxonomy (NCBI): domain Eukaryota; kingdom Metazoa; phylum Priapulida; class Priapulimorpha; order Priapulimorphida; family Priapulidae; genus Priapulus; species Priapulus caudatus. The sequence continues at coordinate 184,765 of NW_014577530.1, read as the reverse complement.
ACAATTATGATTGGTGCCCCGCACGCTTCCCACTCCGCCGTCATCACTGTTATTACATTCCCTCGTTATTGAAATACGCATACGCGTGTACGTGTGATCGTTGCCCGCTGTAGCTCACACAGCGTCACGTATAATTAATAATCGTGCACGTAGTGCTGATCGTAGCAGCGCTACACCGCCACCCGCGGACACTGGACCGTGGAAAAATGTCCCGCGGCTAGTGATGCTCTTTTACCGTCTGAGCTCGCCATCCCGTGGCCAACAAATGTACTATTCATTCGCGCACTGCGCGGAAATGCGCGTGCAATGGCGGCGTTCATGAACAAGCTAGTTTTCGAAATTTCTGTGCCTCAGAACGCATCTGCAAGCATCTAATTAAAAACATTGTTCTGGGGAGGACCCCCGGACCCGGACCGATAAGGATATCCCGTGGATTTCTTCCCGGTCCGTTCTCATCTTTGCTCATTGTCCAAAGAGAAACACTTCCGTTTTTTTCTCAGGTCATCCTGGCAACTAACATCGCGGAGACATCACTGACGATCGACGGCATCATCTATGTGATCGACACCGGCTTCTCCAAGCAGAAAAGTTACAACGCAAGGACTGGCATGGAATCGCTCGTCGTCACGCCCATCTCAAAGGCATCAGCCAATCAGAGAGCGGGTCGAGCGGGAAGAGTGGCGGCCGGAAAGTGTTTCCGTCTCTACACGGCTTGGGCGTATAAGCATGAGCTGGAGGACAATACGATTCCAGAGGTGAGACTTTGAGTTTGCAGTGTAGACTCTTAAGAGCCAATTAAGACTTGGCTTTTCACGTAACTGCATTGCCATGTGTTTTTACACTGTCTGTATGTAAGCATGTGCTGGAAGATGAGGCCAAAACAAAATATATGGGTGGTTACCGTTACATGCCAAAAAAAAATAGGGTAGGTAGGTAGGGAAAACATTTTATTTTCTTGAAATATTTTTTTTACGAACCATGTCCGAAGGATGTGCGTTGTGCCTTTTGAAGCAGGAACTGAATTTTTTTTAAATTTTAAATTTTTAAATTTTAAATTTTTTAAACTGAATAAAATGTTTAGGGTAGCTGGGAATAAATAGGGTTGGTCGGGAAACCGTAACCATACCTATATTTTGTTTTGGCCTAACACCATTCTAACGACAAGCAACATCGAGCGTCGCAACTTATAAGTAGCATTCCCAATTGGAAGCATCGAGATATGCTGTCATACATTGCGAAGTGTCATTATGTGTTGTTACATGTCCACGTTGCCCCATTGCCATGTGCCGTCACGTGTTGTTTATGTCGTCTATCTTGCATGACACGCATCTGTGTCACCACAACATTACAACACGTTATCACACATATCCCCGGTATAGTGTGCCCGTGTCGTCACATGTCGTCACCCATCTCCGCTGTCACACTTCTGTGTTGTCACGCATCCATATCTTCACACGTCATCACGCGTCCCCGCTTTCATGTGTCTGTGTCGTCACATTGTCACATGTCCCCCGGTCCCACATGTCCGTGTCATCACACATGATCACCTGTCACCCGTCTATGTCGTCACCCGTCGTCATGTGTCACCACATGTCCCCTGCTGTCATGTGTCACGTGTCGTCACACGTCCATGCGTCCCCCGATGTCACACATCGCGTGTCTGTGTTTGTCACATGTCCTTATGCTCCCCTGCTGTCACGTGTTTGTGTTTGTCACGCGTCCTCACGCGTCCCCTGCTGTCACGCTTCATGTGTTGTCACACGTCGTCACGCGTCCCCTGCTGTCACACGTCCTCACGCGTCCCCTGCTGTCACGCTTCATGTGTTGTCACACGTCCTCACGCGTCCCCTGCTGTCACGCATCATGTGTTGTCACACGTCGTCACGCACCCCTGCTGTCACGCTTCATGTGTTGTCACACGTCGTCACGCGTCCCCTGCTGTCACGCTCATGTGTTTCACACGTCGTCACCAGCGTCCCCTGCTGTCACGCTTCATGTGTTGTCACACGTCGTCACGCGTCCCCTGCTGTCACGTGTCTGTGTTTGTCACACGTCGTCACGCACCCCCTGCTGTCACGCTTTATGTGTTTGTCACACGTCGTCACGCACCCCCTGCTGTCACGCGCCTGTGTTTGTCACGCGTCCCCCGCTGTGGCGCTTGCAGATCCAGCGCACGAACCTGGGCAACGTCGTGCTGCTGCTGAAGTCTCTCGGCATCAACGACCTCATCCACTTCGACTTCATGGACCCGCCGCCGCACGAGACGCTCATACTCGCGCTCGAGCAGCTGTACGCGCTAGGCGCCCTCAACCACCTCGGGGAGCTGACGAGGCTCGGACGCCGCATGGCTGAGTTCCCCGTCGACCCGATGCTGTCCAAGATGATCCTTGCGTCCGAGAGGTAGGAGCCGTGGCGCCCTCTGTAGTCGCTAGAACTAAGTATCGGCGAGACTAGAGGTGTAACGATCAATCGTTGTATCGCGATATTCACGATTTTTCATCCGAATCGCGAATTCACGATCACGGAATGAAACCGCGATATTTCGATTTTTTTAAATTTTTAATTTTTTTTTTTTTTTAATCGATATTAGATTTTTATTTACATGTAAGTTTGGCATATCTTGAAAGTTGAAACAAGGACTGTTATTATTGTTATTCATGCTTTATGACTAGTCAGTCTTTTATAATTTATATGTTTTGCCTTTTTGGACAACTTGCTCCAATGCTCATTGCTGATTGTTCATTGTTTAAAGTGGCATTGGATATTAGTTTGGGTTGTATGATGTTGTACTATGTACTAAATTACTCATGGAGTCATGGTACTACATTCTAGTCTTTATTTTTAGAACAGTATTACTTTGTTTACTTTGTTCATTGGTTAATGTTTATGTCTATCACACTCACTCACACAGTCCGTAGTGACTAGTGAGTTGACATTGTTAGTTGGTGTTAACTTGACTTGCTCAATAAAGAATGTTCAACGTTCATTATATAAATTAACATACAAAAACATATAGTGTTGATTTTGGACGTTTATTATATCACACACATTGTAGAAATAATTAGGGGGTTTTTGTCTGACAAAAAAATGGTTTTGTCTTTATGGAAAACAATCGAATCGTGAATCGAATCGTGATGCATGAATCGTGAATCGAATCGAATCGGTGGCGCATGTGTATGTTACACCTCTAGGCGAGACTAAGTTAGTGTTCGTTGCGCGGCGGTGCTTCGGTGTGCGTTATGATTTATTGGTTAGGAATGAAATGAATGAATTAGTAATGTTAATTTAATTAATTTTAGCGTTAGTTCGTTGATTCAAACCAAATTGAGAACTAGTCCGAATATGTGTGCATGCGTGCGTGTATGTATATATTTTTATATGTACAAACATATAGATATAGATGTATTGTAAGTCTTACAGAGTTGTGTCACGCCCGATGTTTTGCACAGGTACAAGTGTTCGGAAGAGATCTCAGCATTACAGCCATGCTCTCCGTAAACAACTCGATATTCTATCGACCGAAAGACAAGATCGTTCACGCTGATACGGCGAGGCAGAACTTCTTTATGCCGGGCGGTGATCACCTCACTCTGTTGAATGTTTATAATCAGGTAACCGAGATTTTAACGAGTTCATGCGTGATGTGCTTCCTAAGAATTGAAGAGGCAGTTTGGTTGTTACATTTGAATTCTATGACCTCGTTTTTAATCTTACGAATGGAACTAGAGTTTACTTCTTTTGAACAGACAAAAATCTGCANGCCTGTGCACATGTGTGTAGCCGCGCGCGCGCGCTCATACCCCTGCAGTCCCTGTAGCAGTCGCTGTCGCTAAGGTATGCGTCCGCGCGGTCGGGGCAGCGCGTCGCAGAGTACGGCTCGCATCGCCCTGACGCAACGTCGTAGTAGTATCGCACATCCTGCTCCTCACTCCCGCTGTAGCCCAACGCGATAAAGTCTGCACACGCCTCGTACGATGGGGGCAGCAAGGCGCATCGGTCCACCTCCTTCTGTGCTGTACAAGTGCGATTAACTCCCTAATTAGGGTTTTAATTAAATGAGAAAAAATAGTAGGTTGCATCGGTCCACCTCCTGTGCTGTACAAGTGCGATTAACT
>NW_014577530.1:164889-179495 GCF_000485595.1 Priapulus caudatus | reverse complement strand
ACGCACGCACGCACGCACGTGTACGTGCACACGCACGCACGCACGTGTACGTGCACACGCACGCACGCACGAACGTGTACGTACACGTACACACGCACGCACGCACGTGTACGTACACGTACACACGCACGCACGCACGTGTACGTGTCGCTTCTTTCATGAGTGTTGAACGCAATCATAGAAGCGAAAATGAGGACTCTACCACATCCCCCAGCACTCATGTAGACAGAGCTAGACGAGCCATATGGTTTAAATACAAGAGAGGCGTCAGTTTTGTTATGTATGGTATGTGTCGCCCAGTGTGATTGGTTTATGTTAGGCACGCCCCTCAACAGCCAGCAGCCACGATGGCGTAGTGGATTTACACTGCAACAACAACATCACCATCAACATCAACATTAACATCAACATCAACATCAACATCAACATCAACATCAACATCAACATCAACATCAACATCAACATCAACATTTGCGTACGCAGGTGCTACGCTGCGTTGAAGAATCGCACCTACGAGCTTTGCGTGATACTTCGTAGAAACTCGGTGTACGCAATACACTTTACGCAACGTTGATGAATCCGGCCCCAGGATCGTACAAGCGCGATTAACGCCCCAATTAGGAGTTTAATTAAATGAGAAAAATTAGTTGGTAAATTATTTTAGATATTGATTTTACCGTGATATGGCCGCTATGCCGCTGTGGTGTTACCAGGAGTGTATAATAATAAATCTATATATATATCTAGATATAATCTGTTATTATTCACTCCTGTTATTATAAGGGGTGTATAATATAGAGTCATAGACTATATATCTATATTATACACTCCTGATATTACATTAGAAAAATCAGCCGAAGATAATTTCAGTGTAGCGTATTTTTGTAAGTTTAACTGTGGCACGGCTTTATTGATATTTTGTACCTTGTTTAATAATAATTGACGTTCGTGCATGAGTGGATTGCATGTAAATTACGTGCACATACTGCCCCGTTGTGTGAATTGGCCCATAGGTTTATCACTAGTTCGCGCTCTCAGCTTGGGGGCATGGGTGTGGGCACTTAAAATGAACGTCGTACATTCATTGGCATTTAAACCTCATAAGACTTATGACTGACGTTCACCAGAGGCGTGAGCAGGAGTGAAGTGGTGTAAGTATACCAGTACTGTATGTGTATGTGTCGAATAATACTCTCCGTTCTCGACTAGTGGTGCCCCCGGACGCTCCGTCCTTGTGCAAACCGAAGGTTTGAGTTAATATATGCAGCGGCACGCTGGCATACTGGCAATTTAATACAAAACAGAAAATTACATATGGGAATTCACTGGGAATTCGACTACTCTGAATTCGTGGGCAACAGTGACTGACTTGACACAGCGTTTGCTGGTAAGCATGTCATCGTAGCATCGTTGAAAATTTTTGGGATTCAAAAGCAGCCGAAAACTATAATGAAAACTAAACCTAATCCCTAATTACCTAATGAGCACGCCGCACGGCGCATGCCACTCACGATGTTTACTCGCGATGACGTGGCCTCTCTCAAATCGCCATGGTTGATACAAATCGTGCTCAAACTCCTCAAATGACGCCACAAGCAGTGTTGTCAAGGCACAATCCATAAACAGAAACGCCAATGATCATATCAATGAAGCCGAACTGCCTTAGAGCAAAGGACGGGCGCCAGCGGCGTGAAACTGTCCGTTGGTATCGAATCCCATCTGTTTTTTTAATTATTTGCCTGTTTTATGTATTTTTCTGTTTATGCCCATGTTAAACGTATTTTTTCCCAATTAACGCCAAAATATTTACATAGATTATTTACAAACAATTTAATAACTAGACAAATAATTTTGTTTTGTTTATAGGGTTAGGGTTAGGTCACAATGCTTGCATAAATACATGGAGTTTGAGGCACGTGATTTGTATCAACCAATGGATGGGGGGAGCATTTGGGAGGCTATGCAGGCCCTAAGCTGCGTATGTGTAACATACAGCTGTATATTTTCGCCGGGTCGTTGATTTCTCTTGGCGTTTCGCCTAGTGATTGTACGGAGCGAGTTTCTTCAGTGATTCGTCATCAATAGCGATTGTTTCATGTTTCATAAACATTGAACGGGTCATGATGCGCAGATGCGGAAGTTTAACGGTTGGCAGCAAGCAGATGCGTGATATTGTTCCGATACAAGCACACGCACAAGCGCAGCACGCACTGTGTACGTACACACACGCACGCCACGCAGCACGACGTGTAAACGTGGCACACACAGCACACAACACACAGCACTTATACCACGCACGTGTACGTGCACACGCACGCACGTCACGCACGTGACGCTACCCACGGCACGCAAGCCGCCATTGCAGGCCAAACAGCACGTGAACGGCACCACACACACTCATCGCAAGCACGTGTACGTGCACAAACGCACGCACAGCACCGCAACGCATGCATCGCACGTGTACGTGCAACACGCAGGCACCGCCGACGAGCACGCACGCACGTCTACAGTGGCATGCATGCATGTCACGTACCGCACGTGTACGCTGCACACCACACCACGTACGCAGCCGCACGCACAGCATGCACGACACGTGTACGCTGCACTACGCACATCACGCACGACACACGCACTAGACACGAGACGCACGAACGTGGTACGCTGCACAACGGCGCGCCCACACGCCGCGCACGTGCACCGCAGCCACGTGACGTGCACACACACGGACGTCACGTCACCGCATGGCACGCACCGTGTAAGTTTACAGCGAGCACGCGACAGGCACGCAACGTGTACGTGTGCACAACGCACTGCACACACTCATAGCACGCACGTGTACGTGGCACACGGCATCGCACCGACGCATGCAGCGCACGCACTAGCACGCACGTATACGTGCACGTATGCACACAGGCGCGCAACGCACGCACGCACGTGTAGGCAGGGCTACGCGAAAAGCTGTGGGGATATTCAAGTATTGCTTGCCGCGGTTGGGACCAAATTTTACCTGCATGCTTGCCTTTCCACTTCATCGAAAATACAGAGCGCCTCTCCGCCTGACCCGTGCGGGCGATAATGCGCTCTGGTTGAAGTCCTCGTGCGAAGCCCGTGAATCGATGAGTCCTCCTCCATCTCTTTTCCTCTTTCACTTTCGTGAAATTCCGGGACATCCGAATCTCCGCTGTCTAATTTTGCTTCAAGCTCACGTGTGTATTGGAGGTTCGGATGATTGGAAGGCAGTAGGATGGTGGGTCCATAGCGGGGATAGATTAGGCGATAGGTAGCATGACGGCTTACTCGATATTAAAAATTACTATTATTCAATTACATTACGTTAAGCTGAGCACAATTAATGAGTGTTGTACAAGCATGCAATATCGGGAATCAAGTCGGTTATGACTACCACGATGATCATTCTGGTTATGATTATCATTGTTGTAGCCGCATGCATGTCGAGATGTTGTAACGCGCGATTATAACGTTCAACGCGAAGTATGGTCTAAGTCGATGATCATGACTTATCGATTATTTGCGTTAATGTTAGCTTAAATGATTGGATTGTATACACGCAGCGGTTAGTTCAAGGAAGTTAGTTAAGAAAATGCCCTGATGATTATATCGTGTTAGTTAAGCTGGTTAAAGCGAGTTTAAGTTTTTCTGTTAGTGTACGATGTAACGTATTAGTAACTTTAAATTACTTATAACCACGTTGGAACTCTTTGGACACCGGTTTCGCGTTGAGCCGAGCACGCATTTCCGGCAGACGGCGTGAGTGTAGCAGGGCCTACGCGAAAGCTGTGGGGATATTTCTCAGGCGCGATGGACATCATTTGCTAAACTTGAACGCGGTTCAAGAATAAGTCATCAAGATATTCTCAGCGCGCATGACATTATGCTAAACTTGAACGCGGTTAGGAATAGGCACAGTCGCGTGATCCGCTTTGTTTCTAAAAACTGCGTACTGTGGCGTAGCCAATCACCAACAGTCACGCAACCTTCGGTCAGGTGACCCCTGGTTTTGATATCAAGTTCGTATAAAATCTATTCCCAGCTGGCTCAGTTCGCCAGGCGCCGCATAGCACAACACTATCGTCAGACAGATACGCGCCCGCACCATACCATATACCGTACCCACCACCATGACCACACAACCGGCGCATGGATATAAAAACACACCTCACCGCGCGCCGGGAAGCAGAGTAGTCTTAGTTAGCCAGTCGAAGCCATCTTATGTTAGTTTAGTCGCTAGTCACCACGTTAGCCGACACGTTAGTGAAGAAGTAGAAGAACTTATATGTGCGTAAAACATTACCATATCTGTATTGTAGTGATTCCTCTGAGTAGATATAAAACATACTAGTCTGTTTCAAACAAATACGTGTTATCTCTACTTGTGAAGTTATTCGCTACTCGCCTACGTTCGCACAAGAGGCAAGTCTGACTATTTCCCTCAAGCGAAACGCAACAGCACGAACGGAAACAAACGGGTGAATGAATGAATACACAACGCAGGGTTTATAACATTACACGCGTATACGATCACGTGCACTACACACAGTCGGGCATCTCCGCAGCTGCCATTACGAAATACGCCTGATAACACTGATACAACCAGCATCTCAATGTACATAGAGAGAGCCTGTAGCACACGCACGCACGTGTATTGGCCACACGACGAACGCACGCAGCCTACCGCAGCACTGTAACGTGCACACCAGACGCACGGCAACAGCTGCACGTACGTGTACGTGCCCGTGAACCGGCACAGCGGCACGCAACACAACGCACACATGGCACGCACGTGTACGCTGCACACGCACACGACGACGCACGAGACGTGTACGTGCGAGTCACCGCAACGCACCACGCACGTGGTCGTGTTAAGTTCACACCAAGGCCGCACAGCAGCGCACACACGGGGCCGCCACGCACACCGCACCATGCACGCACGGTGTAGTCACACGGTCAACCGCACGGCAGCACGCACTCGTTGCGCCGTCGCGAGCCGACGTGAAGTTGGGCGCGTGTCCGTGCACTACATAAACAGCGGCTTTCTATCAGAACATGGGTCATTCATCTGTAATGTCAAGGAGACAATATAATAAACGCTCTGCCAACAACAACAGCATAATCAAATACACGTAGACCTGATCCATGACGTCACGTAAAACATCGCTATACAGCGCTGCGCGATGGCGGTGCATATATGTTTGCTAGTGAATTAGACCCGCTAAAATTCGAGAGCTGTTTGCTGCAGCAATTGATCCCGTGTTAGCGGGCCTTTGATTTGGCGCACAGATCAATAGGCGCCAGCGCGTGATACTTTCGTAGGACGTTCCCGCGGAACTGCGCGCAAGATCCGCGCTTAGCGGGCAAGATCAACACCTCTCAGGCGACGCTTCTCTGGTATCCGGTCTCTCATCTGGTTTTTCACGACACGGGGTCACGTGACAGGGTATCCTCCGTGCCTGCCGAAGCTTGTCAGAGTTTCGCTCGGAAGCGCTCTAGGGTGACTTACGGGGCGGGTTTTCGCGCACGCATTTCCTTTTCGGCACGGTCGGCTGAAGTGATCGAGAGTGAACGCAGCTTAATTACGAGGGAATTCGCCAATTCGCCTCGGTTTTGTTATTTTCTGTCTTCTGGGTCTGTGTACTTGTAGCGAATGTATATGTGTTGCTGTGCGTGTGTGGTCGTGTTCGTGTTCGTGTGCGTGTGGCGGTTCGTGTGCGTGTGGCGTGTGTGTGCGTTGTACTTCGAATTTTCTTAGCTATTATGGCTATCAGACATCAGGCTATTAGACATTAGGCGGCTCTATGGCAAATGGCAATTGCTATGGCCACGGGCAGGACAGTAATGCAAGTAGCTTTGTGTTAACTATTAGTCCGAAATTAATTAATAAGAAGCTGTTGCAGCGTATTGCCCGATTAATGTAGATCACAACACGGCATACAGTGCCTGAAAAATTCATTAGCATCGGAATAAAAATCATATCTAATCATAATTTCTGACGGTGTAATAAAGTAACGAAAATATAATAACAACAATATAATAGTTAAAATAATAACAATAATTCATATAAAATTATAAGAATAAAATAAAATCACTAATAGTAATAAAATAACAAAAATGACGCATTTATTTCTCGGAAGGTGCAGCACCATCTTGCGCGCATTCATAGCGTGTCGACAGTACGCAGACGGAGGCCGCCGGCCGCGGGATGCACAGTGGTTTGCAAGTGACTGCAGGAGGCGACGACGTGACTTCGTGTTGCGTAGGGGGCGGCCTCTCGCGGACTCCGCTACTGCGTGTTCGTCTCAAGGCGTCACTCCTCTACCGCAGACTGACTAGCAACGCGGTCGCGCGCGACGTAGACGAGTGGCTCCGCACCTACTGTCGGCGGAGCGTCTGCTCGCATGTCGCCTCGCGACGCACACAGTGGCCGGCGAAGCGAGCAACGGCGGGACGGCGCGCGGACTTCGCAAGCCCCGTGTCGATCGTCGGCTGGCCGCCGTCGCACGCAGCCTCGTGCGATATCGTTCCTGTCGTCAACGGCAACGCGGCGGCGCGGCGAAAGCGACTCGAGTCGTTGTTCGCGGCGATAAGGCGGGCAATGCGGTTGCCGACGGCGACAACAGGAACGCAGATGCTGGGCTAGAGTCGGGTCGAAGGGGGAGGGGGATGAGCGAGGGATGAGGACTCATGACCTGGAGGACCTGGGAAGTGGCGATGGAGGGAGCAGAAGAAAGAACGCAGCAACCGGCGGTCGCAGGCTTGGTGGCGATGGCCGCACGACGGGCGCCACCGCAAATGATTCACGTGCGAAGCCGCTGCGCTCCGCCAAGCCCTCTCTAAGCAGGGTTAAAAGCTCTCGTTCTCGAGCTCAGGAGTGAATTGCTGTGCGGTGACTAAGTAAACGGACTCGGATGAAGCCATTGACGTCATGCATATGCATTGTAGACAAAATACAAAATAATATAAATTTTGAGATGAATAGCAAATTATTTTGGAAATAATTTGTTGATTTATTTCAAAATCGATTGATTTTTTGTGTGGTGAACTGAGTCCGACGATATTTTAAATCCTCAATGCTGTCGTTATGCTTAATCGACCCGTTTATAGACCAGACCCCTGTCTATAAAGGACAATTGTTCGGCGTTTCCCTCAACGACCGGTCATATGTGCGATCAGAATTATGCCTATGTCGACGCAGCTGTGACGATGGTTTGTAATGGGAGAATGCTATGCGTTGCATCGGTCCATGCTAGCGCGGTTCTTATTCGTTTGGTGCGTGTGTTGTTACAGTCGAGGCTGCGCGGTGGTGGCGGCTGCTACAAGCACGCGTTCTCATCGTGTTGATGCGTGTGTTGTTACAGTCGATGCTGCGCGGTGGTGGCGGCTGCTACAAGCACGCGTTCTCATCGTGTTGGTGCGTGTGTTGTTACAGTCGATGCTGCGCGGTGGTGGCGGCTGCTACAAGCACGCGTTCTCATCGTGTTGGTGCATGTGTTGTTACAGTCGATGCTGCGCGGTGGCGGCGGCTGCTACAAGCACGCGTTCTCATCGTGTTGGTGCGTGTGTTGTTACAGTCGATGCTGCGCGGTCGCGGCGGCTGCTACAAGCACGCGTTCTCATCGTGTTGATGCGTGTGTTGTTACAGTCGATGCTGCGCGGTGGTGGCGGCTGCTACAAGCACGCGTTCTACGGCATTGAGAGCCATCGCTGCATGGAGGCGACTCCTAGCCTTGCTTGCGCCAACAAGTGCGTCTTCTGCTGGAGGTACGTGGAAACGTCTTGATGGGGGGGGGGGGTTATTGGACAACGGATAACTGTTCTGTTAGGGAATGACTCAAATTGTGTTGTCAGTTGATGGCCTTTGGTTTTATATAGGTTGGTGTGCTGGGTAGATGGAGTTGGTGGTGGGTGGGTGGATTGGGTGGAGGGTTGGGGCATAGAAGGATGAACGATGCGTAAACGCTTCAGTGGAACAGTCGCGGCACGTATCTCGGTAAAGCGTGAAAGTTGCGAGACTGAATTCCGACGAGAAAATCCGTTTATTTTCGTCGTCTGTGTCTAGACATCATACGAACCCAGTTGGGACAGAGTGGCGCTGGCTGATGGACGAACCAGAATTCATCCTACAGGGGGCGCTGGACAACCACTGCAAGATGATTAAAGAGTTTAGAGGTACACTGCTTGGTGAAAAACACATTTATATTGTGAATGTCGATGCAAATGCCATATGTAATCAGGACGTCATGAGGGTATAATATAGATTATATATTCTCTATACTCTTTATTATACGCTCCTGATATAATTACATACTGTAATAATTACATAATTCGTAACGTCCTTTCACTCTGTTAAGACTTATCAGACTTATCAACAAGTTTTATTGTTCGTGAGTGAATCTTCACTAGTCTGTACCTCGCTGCTTCAGATTACGAATCATTATGTAATTGAATTTTTTCGCTGTTCACTTGTTCCCGATGCAGGCGTTCCCGGCGTTTTGCCCGGACGGCTAATAGAGGGAGCCACCCCGCAGCACTGCGCGCTCTCGCTCGTCGGAGAACCGATAATGTATCCGCGCATCCGGAAGTTTGTGCAGCTGCTGCACTCGCGACACATCTCCACGTTTCTCGTTACCAACGCTCAATTCCCTGATGCGATCAGGTGAGTGTGAAAGTAGGGAGAGGGGAGAAGGAAGGGGAAGAGAGATTAAATACAATTGTCTACATAACTACATATGCACATCATCTCCTCATCTCCCTCCTGAATCTCTCGTAAAAATCTCTGCAAGCAGCAGCCGATGCATCGTCTAAAATACGTGTAAGAACGGCCGATCGCATCGACAGCTGCTCTCCATCAGCTCACGATCGCAAAGTACGCGTCAATCACACTCGAAACATCAACCCACGCGGGTCCGCGGCACGCAGGTCGTAACGTACACACGTCCCGGCACCACGCACGCAGCGCTGATGCAGCACACACACATTCACACTCTCTCGATCCGTCCGTCACACACACTTTATCCACGGCAGCGTGCTACTGCACACTGCACGCAGCACAACCACAACGACCGCACGAGCCAGCGTCGTCACGCTAGCGCAGCCACGAAAACATCCCACACCAGCACAACCACCCCGCACTCGCACGGCAACGCATCGCACGCACGGCACGCACCACGCACGCACAGCACACGCGCACCGCAAGGCTGCCGTACATGACAGTCCACATAGACTCCAATCGCCTAGCTACTAGTGTCATTCATCGCATAAGTCGATTACCATCGCTCGTCATCGCTGCCGTCAACGAGACCGTCACGAATTATCGCTGCGCAGCAGCACGCACATTCCAACACACGCATTTTGCACGCACGACGCAACACCACCACGCCACCTACGCACACGCGTCCTTTCACGTTACGGGCCACACACAACACTCATGCGCGCACTGTAGCGTCGCACGCACTCACGACCGCACCCGCACGCATAGTCCGCACCCGTGCACTGCAACCGAACCACGCAAGCACAGCACAGCACGCACCGCACGCAACCCCTACAACGTCATGCACATGCAACGCACGTAAGCCACAACGTGCCTCAACCTCCACAACTACACACGGCGACAGCCTCTAACGACTAGCGCCTACGCCACGCCCATCGCACCGCCGCCAACGCCACATACGCATCATCACCGCGCCGCACATCCCCAATCACGTAAACACCCTGCAAACCACGCACACACGCACACACCGCACACGCCACCGAGCAAATCCGGCGACGAAACGTGGTACTCTGCACACGGCAGCTGCTCGCCGACCACGTCGCGGGCACGCTCACGGCAGTCACTGTAAGCCGTGCAACACAGCACGCCTCAGTGCGGCGCCGCAACGCGCATGAGCATCCATGTAAATTGCCATTACGTCTAGCCCGATGCAAAAAATACTGACATTACCGAAACCGGGCGAAATATGCCCGTGAATCAAAGAACCGGAAAGAGAGATGAGCGACTAATATATTGAATAGAGACGAGAGAGATAGAGACAGTGTAGAGAGAAGAGAGAGAAGAGAGAGAGAGAGAGAAGATAGATAGATAGATTGCTATTATAGATAGAATGATAAATAGATTAGATGATAGATAGATAAAAGAGAGAGAAGAGTAAAAGAAAAAACGAACAAGAGGATAGGATACGATAGAGAGAGAGAGGAGAGCCGAGACCGTATAGAGCCTCGTACACCGTACCTTGAGGACCTGCTACCGGTACTTAGACCTCCGTAGGCAGACCTGGAGACCGTTCTCCACCGGGGTACATTGAGACCCGGACGTCGAGATACGCCACATCAGCGCCAATGCACGGAGCGTGTAAAGTTTATCACGCACCGCACGCACGCACGTGTACGTGCACACGCACAGCACACCCTTCGCTAGGCATTAACCTGAGACCTGTTCACCGGCGGCCTGAGGAACCCTGGTCACCGTAAGCGTCGAGATCACTCATGCACGGCACCGTACACGTGCAGCACGCACGCACCGGACGCCAAATGCACTGCAGTCGTAGCAGTACCCGCAGCACTCTGCGCATGCCCTGCCTCTGACGAGCTCCGTCCTGCGCCTCAACCATCACTTCCACGCACGACACGTATCACGCGTGCACGTCTCCACACGCGCGCCGACTGCACGCACGCACGTGTACCTCAGTGGCCTCACGCGAAGAATCCTGCTTGAGAGTCATACCTCTACTCTCCGGGCTTGGCCCTAAATTACGCGCTCCTCATTTGCTGCCTTTCCACTTCATTCAAAAACATGAGCTCTCCGCCTGACTCGGTTGCGCCGATAATGCGCTCTGCGTTGAAGTCCTCTGTTGAACCAGCCAAGCCCACCGTGAATTCGATGAGTCCGCCTCCACATCTTCTTTTCCTCTTCACTCGTATGAAATTCCGCGCATCGAAATCTCCGCTGTCGTAATTCTGCTTCAAGCCACTGGTGTACATTGGAGGTCGGCGATGATGGAAAGCGCAGTAAGATAGGTGGCTCCATACGGGATAAGATAAGGCGATAGGTATGCAATGACCTTACTCGACTATTAAATAATTAGCTGATAAATCAATTACCATTACGCTGTAGAGCTGAGCACAATCTAATGATGTTTACAAGAGCACGCAATATCGAATCAAACGTCGTTATGACTACCACGATGATTCATGGTACTGGATTATCATATGTTTTGTAGCCGCGCATGCATTCGATTTGTTTACGCAAGCGATTTAACGTTTCAACGCAGGTATGGTCAACGATGATCATTAGTAATATGATAACTATTGCGTTATGTTACTTAAACATGATTGAGATTGTTATAACACGCGCGTTTAGTTAAGGAAGTTATGTTAAAGAAAATGCCTGATTCGGAGTATACTACGTGTTATGAAATTAAACTGGTAAACGATTTTCCACCTTCTGTTAGTTCGGTACGATACACCGTATTAGTTAACTTTACTTACTATAACCGATCGTGAACATCTTGAGAACACGGCGGTTGTCGGCGTTGATCGAGCAACCGAATTCCCGGCAGACGGGCGCGTGTAGGCAGGCTTGCACGCGAAAAGCTTGTGGGATATTCGTCAGCGCGATGATCCAGTCATTGCTAAACCTGAAGCGCGGTCAGGATATAAGAGTCTACAACACAGACTATTCTCAGCGCGACTGACATTATTCGCCAAACTTGAACGCGTTAGGAATAGCACCATCGCGAGCCGTCCTGTGAAAGTTCATAACCTGCGTACTGTGGCGTGCCTAAAATAGTCGTAAGCAAGTACCGTAGAAGACCCAACCAACCATCCGTCACTTGGTTACATGAAATCCCTTCGGTCAGGGTGAACCCTTGGTTTGATATCAAGTTCACATATAAAATCTATTCCCAGCTGGTCTGCGTCAGATTCTCCCGGGTCGGACCCATAGCCCACAGACACTATTCTGTCAGTAGAGATAAAAAGAAACGCCCGCCCGCACCATGCCAATTAACGTCGAAGCGCGTACCACCCGCCACCATTAATCGACCGATCGACTCACACGACCACGCGCGAGTGATATCAAACACACCGCCAAACGCGCGCCGGGAAGCCAGATAGCTTAGTTAGCCATCGCAGTCGCACGCGTAGTATATTCCCTGAAGCCTCCAATCAGCCCACGTAAGCACACGTAGTTGAAGAAGTAGAAGATAATTATATTGCTGTAAAAACATTACGTATCTCGTATTAGTGACATTTTTTTTTTTTTTGTCTTCTCTGGGGGGGGCGGAGTAAATATAAACCATCCTAGTCTGTTGCACACAAATACGTGTGTTACGTGTCTACCTGGTGAAAGTCGTATCTCGCGCTACATGTCGCCTTACGGCTTCGCACAAGAGCGCAAGTCGACATTGTCCTCACAGCGAACGCAAAGCACGAACTGAAACAACGGGTGAAGAGAGTGAATAACACACACGCAAGCGTTTATAACATTACGACCTATATCGGATCACGTGCCTACACACAGTCGGGCATCTCCCACGTGCCCTTTACGAATCGCCTATAACACTGACACCAACCAACTATCTCATGTTCCAGTAGAGCAGAAGGCTGGACACACGCACGGCTCGCGAACGTTGATGTGCACACACACGAACCACGCCCAGCCACGGGCACGTGTACGTGCACACGCACTCGCACCGCGCACAATCTCATGCACGTCACGTGTACGTGCCACGCACGCACAGCACAGCACAACACGTCGTGGCACACTACATGGCACCGCTGTCATCCATACCACGTGTACGTGCACACGCACACACGTCCAACGCACGCACGTTTACGATGCAACACGGCACGGGTCGTGAGCACGCACGCCGACGTTAATTCACACCCACGCAACGCACGTCGCTCGCACACCCAAACGCACACAACGCAACGCATGCACGCACGTGTACGTAACACGCACAGCACGCAGCACGCACGTGTACGTGCACTACATAAGACAGCGGCTTTCCTTATCACAACACGTGGCATTCACTCCTGTAAATTTCAACCAGCACGCTTCGCCTTCTGCAACTCACGAACCCCACATACACAAATTACACTGACCTGATCCCACTGACGTCGACGGTAAAACATCTTAAACATCGAGCTCCTACACCTGCGCGATGGCGGTTCGCATATACGTTTGTCTAGTGAATAGACCCGCTAAAAATTCGAGACTGTTCTGGCAGCCAATTGATCCGTGTTACGCCGCCCTTTTCGATGGAGAGCCCACCCCTATCAAGTAGCTGGCCAGCCGCGTGATACTTTCGTAATGACGTGGCTTCGCCCACGTAAAAGGTTCGAAACCCGAATGTTCTGCCTCCATGGTACCGCTTCCTTCGCCGCGAGACTTGCGAGCGCTCAAACGATCCGCGCTTAGCGGTGCAAGACAAACACCTCTCAGGCGACCGGCTCTCTGCTGTATCCGGTCTCTCATCTGGTTTTTCCCACGACGACAGGGGTCACGTGACAGGTGTATCCTCCGTGCCTGCCGACACACGATGCTCGACCAAGCACAACGAAGCATGAAAGCCTTGTCTATCTCAGTTTTCCGCCTCGGGAAGCGCCTCTTAGGGATTGCCACGCCATGGGGCGGGTTTCCGCACGCGCAATTCCTTTTTCGGCCGTGTCGGCGGACCATCGCAACTTAGAATCTAGAGAGTGAACCAGCAGCTAATTACTCGAAGGAAGAATTGCACTCAAGTAGCCATCTCGGCAGGTTTTTTTTATTTTCCATACTGCTGAGGTCTTGTACTTTAAGCGAATATAGTGTGTGCATGGCGTGTGTGCGGTCGTCGTCGATGTGGCGTGTGCCGTTTCGTAGTGCGTGGCTGTGTGTAGTTGGCGCGCTCTGTAATTGCGATTTCTTAGCTATCGTAGGGCCTATCAGACAACTCAGGCTATTAGACATTAGGCGGCTCTATGGCAATGGCATTGGGCTATGGCCAAGGCAGGACATTAATGCAATAGCTTGGTTTAATCTATATTGAACCTTCCTGACAATGTAATTAAGTTTACATAATGATGTCTGAAGTTAATGTCATCCGATCGAGTGATGTGGCCTAGGATTAATGTAGGATCAACAACACGGCATATCAGTGAAAATATCATATTATACAGTCAATAATTAAATCATGTCCTTATGCATCCCAATTTCTGACGTGTAATAGTAAATAAGTAACGAAAATAAATAACCAACAATATATCAGAAAATATTAAGAGATCACCATATAAACAGAGAAAAATAATTACATATAAAATGATAGAATAAAAGAATCAATTAATAGTAAAAAAAATAATCAAAAATGCCCACAAACATTATTATTTCAGAGAAGGTGCGCAGCACCATCTAAGCGCCCATTCATCGATGTCGACGTAAAACGCAGACGGAGCCCGCCGCGCGAATGGCACAGTGGTTCCGCAAGTGACTGCAGGAGCGACGAACGGACTTTTCGTGTGGTAGTGGGCGCCTTCTCGCGACTCCCGCTACTTGCTGTTCGGTCTCGCGACTCGCGCTACCGCAGACGACTACAACCGGCGTCGCGCGCAGACTA
>NW_014577530.1:160011-164864 GCF_000485595.1 Priapulus caudatus | reverse complement strand
AGAAGTCCAGATCGATTCAGGTGAGTGTGAGCGAGGGAGAGGGGAGAAGGAAGGGGAAGAGAGAAGTCGCAGATGCGATTAGGTGAGTGTGAACGTAGGAGAGGGAGAAGGAAGGGAAGAGAGAAGTCCAGATGTCCGATTAGGTGAGTTGTGAACGTTAGGGAGAGGGGAGAAGGAAGGGAAGAGAGAAGTCGCCAGAATCGATTAGGTGAGTGTGAAAGTAGGGAGAGGTGGAAAGAAGGAAGGGGAAGAGAGAAGCCAAGATGCGATAGGTGAGTGTGAACGTAAGGGAGGGGAGAAAGGAAGGGGAAGAGAGAAGTCGCTGATGCGATCAGGTGAGTGTGAACGTAACGGGAGAGGGGAGAAGGAACGGAAGAGAGAAGTCGCAGATGTGATCAGGGAGTTGTGAACGTAGGAGAAGGGAGAAGAAGGGAAGAGAGAAGTCGCTGATGCGATCAGGTGGAGTGTGAAAGTAAGGGAGAGGGAGAAAGGAAGGGGAAGAAGAGAAGTCCAGATGCGATTAGGGCTGAGTGTGAACGTAGGGAGAAGGGGAGAAGGAAGGGGAAGAGAGCAAAGTCCTACGATGCGATTAGTGAGTGTGAAAGTAAGGGAGAGGGGAGAAGGAAGGGGAAGAAGAAGAAGTCCAGAGCGATTAGGTGAGTGTGAACGTAGGGAGAGGGGAGAAGAAAGGGGGAAAAAGATGAAGTCCAGATGCGATTAGGTGAGTGTGAACGTAAGGGAGAGGGGAGAAGGAAGGGGAAGAGAGAATGTCGCTGATAGCGATCAGGTGAGTGTGAAAAGTAGAGAGAGGGGAGAAGGAAGGGGAAGAGAGAAGTCCAGATGGTTAGGTGAGTGGAACGTAGGGAGAGGAGAAGGAAGGGAGAGAGAAGTCCAGATGCGATTAGGTGAGTGTGAACACTAGGGAGAGGGGAGAAGGAAGGGGAAGAGAGAAGTCCAGATGCGAATCAGGTGGAGTGTGAAACGTAGGGAGAAGGGAGAAGGACGGGGAAGAGAAGTCCAAAAAGACTGGCTGAAGCGCAGGGCAAGGATGTTGGAAAAACCGCAATGGGGAGGAGAAAGGAGGGAAGGGGTCAGGAAAATATAAAAGCGATAGAAAGGGAAAACGAACAAGAAAATCTGCCGAGCACCAGGCACCGAGTTAACCATAACTTATGAAATTTCGAAGTTTGATATCGAATCGGAGCTAATCGGCATAGAATTAATCGTAATGCATTAATCTAATAGATTAAGTGGAGACTTAAATCTTAGTATCCCAAAAACGTACACAGAGAAAAAGTAACTCAGGAGGACCAGAGGCCAGGGAAGGTTGCGAGGCAAACCGGTCGTGTGGTGAAGGTGCGTGACCTTAAGGTCGAGCGATGACAGTTGTTACAGGAGCAATAAGATCCCAGTTACACAGGCTGTATTGTCCAGTGTGCGACGCTAGCTCGAAGGAGACGATTGAGGAAGGTGATCGTCCCGCTTGTTGCCGCCGACTATCTGCAACGCTTCCTGCGACCAGTCTAGAGGCCCCTCCGCCGACAAGGTTGTGCGTGCTACACTTATACAGAGATGAATATTAAAACTTAAACAAACAATGACGGCCAACAGTCGATGGAGCAAAATGTGTGTGGGGGTGGCATGCAGTTGTTGACGTTGGAGATCTGTGGTATCCTTCTATACGCTTATACAGATCTATGACAAAACTAACTAACTGAAGTGTGGCCGGCAATGGGAAAACGCTTGTGAGCCGTTGTTGTAAATGATTTGTTTGTTTTGCAGCGGCAAGAACGGTGTTTTGCAGGCTGAAATGCGTGCACAGATCTTGAATGCGGATGAGATTTCCAAGGCTATGCGACCTCGTCGACAATTGGAAAACACCGAATTCATGCGAAATAAAGGTAGAGCAAATTATTGCTTTCAAAAGCGAGGAGGGCTGTTCCTACATTAAGCAAATAAATGCACTTGACAGGAAGGCGAGAGAGTGAAGGGGTGTGAACGCGAGGGAGGGAAGGGATAATGTTAAGTGTCAGCGAGGCGTGTTAGGTGTTCGATAGTTGAAATAACTGGTGGGGGGTGGTATATAATACACGTGTGCTTGTGTCAGTGGCGTGAGTGTATGCCAAAAGCCAGTGACTGACAGACAAGATTTTCCTGTTGGATACCGCCGATGCAACCAATGTGTGATTCCAGAAACAATACCACATGAAATAAAAGCGACTGTATTATAATAGGACAGCAGGGGCAGATTTCTAAACAAGCTCAGCTAACACCTTATGGGTTTTTTAGGGCTCACCTTGACATCGTCAAAGCTGAGCTAATTGCCATCGGGTACGTCGTTCGTCATAGCGTCCGTTCGTCCGTCCGTCAATATTTGCGCTACGGTCAACGATAACTCAAAGAACTGTTGAAGACGCCACATGTTTGGAATTGGGTATAGTTGTTATTTGTTTACTGGCTATGGCTCCCATATTAAACGTCCTATTTTTGGAGGGGCATGCCAGTCAACGTACTTTCGAGGCGCACTGCATTTTTTTTGGCAAAAATGGGAATTGCCAATTAGGTCATTGCAGGGTTACAACGGATTTTGTCGGGCTCATTTTTTGGTATGTGAATGAATAAGGGCTAGGGGTTTTGAATATTTAAAAAAATTATGGAAATTAGGTGAGGTTCTTGGCAAATGATATAGTATATTATGTAAGACACCAGATAAACAAACAGTCTGTGGTGTCCACACTCGTCGTTTTAGCAAGATTTCATTGACAAATAATCTTTAATGCAAAATTCCTGCTATGAACATATTATTGATTTATACTATTATTATTATATATTATTATTATGATATAATGATTTTATGGGGCTAAGAAAACATCAAAAGCGGGTATTAGCGCCATCTACGCGGTCACAAATTTGTGATTCATTTTGGTTTATAAATAATTGTATAATTTATGCATATAATATTATTTATTATTTTCACATATAATTATCAAGAGTATATTAATGGGAGTTCTCCATATATACTCCTTTCGTTTCATAATTAACGTCGATGGTTGCTGCAATTAATAATCTGACTTCTTGCTCCACTCACTCATTTGTGTCTTTTTTTGTGGTGAGCTCCGCTAAACAGTGTCATTGGACGTTTCATTTATAGTGAGAGTGCTAACGTGCACAGCCTACTTGCCCTTGCGCGCCGCGTAACTGGTACCGCGTGAAGCAGTGTAAATATGGTGCGAGCGGACCCATGCTCTTGTGAAAGGTGGTTAGGTTGATAATGTTTGGGTATGTCGAATTTTAGTTTTAATTGCGAGCATACGAGTATGTATTTATAATTTGAATTTACACCTTGAAGCAGTGTGTGAACTATGATTGCTATAATATGGCAATAATTGGTATAATATTTATTAAAAACTCTTCTCAGCATAGTCAAGTTAAACATCGTCTGCTTAGAGCAAACACCACCCTTACCTCACCGTCTACACTTCCATATGGAGGCGATCTAGTTCTAGAAATCGGAATACGTTCCAAGTATCTACTCTACAAGCTATTACTACTTGCGGAGCGACTGCTACTGCTGCTGCTGCTGGCTAGTACAATTACCTAACTACAGTAGTAGGGCTATTACTGCTCTGCTGCTGCTGCTGCTGCTTCTGTGCAAGTAAGGGAACTACTCATGTGCTAACATTTACTATTTACTACTACTATACCTGTGCTATAAGCAACACGGCATACGATGCGCAGCAGCACAGCGCGACGTCGACGAGTGGCTCCACCTACTGTCGGCGGAGCGTCTGCTCGCGGTCGGCCTCGGCGACGCCCACGTGCCGGCGAGCGAGCACGGCGGGACGGCGCGCGACTTCGCAGCGTGGTCGATCGTCGCTGCCGCCACCGTCGCACGCAGCCTCTGCGAATCTTCCTGTCGTCACGGCAACGCCGGCGGCGGCGGCGGAAAGCCGGACTCGAGTCGTTGTTGCGGCGGCGATAAGGCGCAATGCGGTTGCCACGGCGACAACGGAACGGAAGATGCTACAGAGTCGGTCGAGGAGGAGGGGGATGAGGAGGATGAGGAGGATGAGGAGGAGGAGGAGCTCATGGACGTGGAGGACCTGGGAGTGGCGATGGAGGGAGCGAAGAAAGACGCAGCACGGCGGTCGCAGCTCGGTGGCGACAGCCGCACGAGGGCGCCACGCGCAATGATCACGCCCGCGCTCCGCCAAGCTCTCTCTAAGCAGGGTTACAAGCTCATCGGTTCTCACTCGGGAGTGAAGCTGTGCAGGTGGACTAAGGTAAACGACACGGAGGAAGCCATTGACTCATCATTGTCATTGCAACAAAATAACAAAATAATATAAATTTTGAGATGAATCCAAAATGTTTGGAATATTTGTTGGATTTATCTCAAAATCGAATGTTTTTTGTGTGGTGAAATGACGTCCGACGATATTTTAAATCCTCAATGCTGTCGTGTATGCTGAATCGACTCGTTATAGAACAGACACCTGTCTATAAAGGACAATGTTTCGCATTTCCCTTCAACGACCGTCATATGCGCTCAGAATTATGCAATGTCGACGCAGCTGTGACAGTATGGTGTGTAATGGGAGAATGCTATCGTTGCATCGTTCCATGCTAGTCGCGTTCTCATCGTGTTGGTGCGTGTGTTGTTACAGTCGATGCTGCGCGGTCGTGGCGGCTGCTACAAGCACGCGTTCTCATCGTGTTGATGCGTGTGTTGTTATAGTCGATGCTGCGCGGTCGCGGCGGCTGCTACAAGCACGCGTTCTCATCGTGTTGATGCGTGTGTTGGCGGCTGCTACAAGCACGCGTTCTCATCGTGTTGATGCGTGTGTTGGCGG
>NW_014577530.1:151964-158117 GCF_000485595.1 Priapulus caudatus | reverse complement strand
GAAGTCCAGATGCCATTAGGCGAATGTGAAAGTAGGGAGAGGGGAGAAGGAAGGGGAAGAGAGAAGTCCAGATGCAATCAGGTGAGTGTGAACGTAGAGAGAGGGGAGAAGGAAGGGGAAGAGAGAAGTCCAGATGCCATCAGGTGAGTGTGAACGTAGGGAGAGGGGAAAAGGAAGGGGAAGAGAGAAGTCCAGATGCCATTAGATGAATGTGAAAGTAAGAAGAGGGGAGAAGGACGGGGAAGAGAGAAGTCCAGATGCGATCAGGTGAGTGTGAACGTAGAGAGAGGGGAGAAGGAAGGGGAAGAGAGAAGTCCTGATGCGATCAGGTGAGTGTGAACGTAGGGAGAGGGGAGAAGGAAGGGGAAGAGAGAAGTCCTGATGCGATTAGGTAAGTGTGAAAGTAGGGAGAGGGGAGAAGGAAGGGGAAGAGAGAAGTCCAGATGCCATCAGGTGAGTGTGAACGTAGGGAGAGGGGAGAAGGAAGGGGAAGAGAGAAGTCCTGATGCGATCAGGTGAGTGTGAAAGTAGGGAGAGGGGAGAAGGAAGGGGAAGAGAGAAGTCCAGATGCGATTAGGTGAGTGTGAACGTAGGGAGAGGGGAGAAGGAAGGGGAAGAGAGAAGTCCAGATGCGATTAGGTGAGTGTGAACGTAGGGAGAGGGGAGAAGGAAGGGGAAGAGAGAAGTCCAGATGCGATTAGGTGAGTGTGAAACTAGGGAGAGGGGAGAAGGAAGGGGAAGAGAGAAGTCCAGATGCGATCAGGTGAGTGTGAACGTAGGGAGAGGGGAGAAGGACGGGGAAGAGAAGTCCAAAGACCACCAGGCAAGGATGTTGGAAAACCCAATGGGGAGGAGAAAGGAGGGAAGGGGTCAGGAAAATATAAAAGCGATAGAAAAGGGAAAACGAACAAGAAAATCTGCCGCAAAGGCACCGAGTTAACCAATAACTTATGAAATTTCGAAGTTTGATATCGAATCGGAGCTAATCGCATAGAATTAATCGTAATCATTAATCTAATAGATTTAAGTGGAGAGCTTAAATCTTAGTATCCCAAACGTACACAGAGAAGTAACTCAGGGGAGAGGGAGGGAAGGTTGCGAGGCAAAGGTTGCGAGGCAAAGGTCGTGTGGTGAAGGTCGTGACCTTAAGGTCGACGATGACGTTGTTACAGGAGCATAGATCCCGTTACACAGCTGTATGTCAGTGTCGACGCTAGCTCGAAGGAGACGTTGAAGAAGGTCGATCGTCCGCTGTTCCGCGACTTCTGGCAACGCTTCCTCGACAGTCTGCAGGCCCTCGCCGACAAGGTGTGTGCGTACTAACGCTTATACAGAGGATGAAATTAACTTAACAAACATGACGCCAACTCGGGAGCAAAATGTGTGTGGGGGTGGCATGCAGTTGTGACGTTGGAAGATCTGTGGTATCCTTCCTAACACTTATACAGATCTATGACAAAACTAACTAATGAAAGTGTGCCGGCAGGGAAACGCTTGTGACGTTGTTGTAAATGTTTGTTTGTTTTGCAGCGGCAAAGAACGGTGTTCAGGCTGACGATCGTCAAGTCTTGGAATGCGGATGAGATCCAAGGCTATGCCGACCTCGTCGAAATTGGAAAACCCGAATTCATCGAAATAAAGGTAAGCAAATTATTGCTTCAAAAGCGAGGAGGGCTGTTCTATTAACAAATAAATAGCACTTGACAGGGAAGGGGAGAGAGAGTGAAAGGGGGTGAAAGCGAGGGAGGGAGGGATAATGTTAAGTGTCACGATGCGTGTTAGGTGTTCGATAGTTGAAATAACTGGTGGGGGGTGATATATAATACACGTGTGCTTGTGTCAGTGCGTGAGTGTGTGCCAAAAGCCAGTGACTCAGACAAGATATCCTGTTTGGATACCCGATCACCAATGTGTGATTCCAGAAACAATACACATGAAATAAAAGCGACTGTATTATATAGACAGCAGCAGATTTCTAACAGCTCAGCTACACCTATGGGTTTTTAGCTCACCTTGACATCGTCAAGCTGAGCTATTGCCATGGGTCGTCGTTCGTCATACGTCCGTTCGTCCGTCCGTCAATATTTGGCTACGGTCAACGATAACTCAAGAACTGTTTGACCCACATGTTTGCCACATACGCACGCACGCCACGTGTACCGTAAACGCAGCGCACGTTACCGTAACACGCACGCATCACCGATCGTCGCTTGTGCACGCACGTGTACGTACACACGGCACGTACGCACCCAAGTGTACGTACACCACGCACGTACCACGGCACGTTTGTACGTGCACGAAATGCACGCACGCACGGTACGTACACACCACGCCGCACACGTGTATCGTGCACACGCAGCGGCCACGCACGCCACGTGTACGTGCACACACCACGCACGCAGCGGCACATGCTATCGCAACAGCACCACGCGGCCGGGGTGTACTTAAGCGCATCGCACGCACGTTGTACGTGACGACGCGATCGCACACCGCACGCACGGCACGCACGTGTACGTACACACGCCATCGCACGCACGTGTACGTTCACCACGGCACGGTCGATTGCACGTGTACGTGCGACACGGGCACGTCCCAACGCACGTGTACCGTGCAGCACACCACGTGTACGTGGCACACACCGCAGCGCACACGTGCACATGCACACAACTCACGCACCACGTGTACGCGCACATCGCACGCCACAGCAGTCGAACCGTGTACGTACACGTACATCACGCACGCAGGCCGTGTACGTGTCTCTGCTTCATGAGTCGTTGAACGGCACATCAATACAAGCGAAAATCGAGGACCCACAGCATCAACATCTCCCCCAGCACTTCATAGTAGACAGAGTTTAGACGAGCCCATAGTGGTTAAATTACAAGAGAGTGCGTCTATTTGTTCCTTATGGCTATGTGTCGGCACACGTGTGATTGGTTTATGCTAGACGCCCTCAACAGCCAGCACCACGAATGGCGTAGGGATTTACACTGAATTCATCAAATCATTTGCGTACGCAGGTGCTACCTGGCGGTTGATGAATCGCACCTACGAGCTTTGGCGTCGCGTAGCTTCGGGAGAAACTCGTGTACGCAATACACTTACGCCAATCGTTGATCGAATCCGGCCCCAGGAATCGTACAAGAGCGATTAACGGCCCCAATTAGGGGTTTAACTTGAATAAGAAAAATTAGTTAGGTAATATTATTTGTAGATATTGATGTTATCGTGAGTATGGCCGCTATGCGCGTGTGGTGTGTTACCTAGGATGGTATAATAATAAATCTATATATATATATCTTAGATAGTAATCTGTTATTATTCTCTCACTGTTATTATAAGGGGTGTATAATATAGAGTTCATAGACTATATATCTATATTATACAGTTCCTGATATACATTAGAAAAATCAGTCCGGAAGATAATTTCAGTGTACGCGTATTTTTGTAAGTTATACTTGGCACGGCTTTATCTGATAATTTGTAGCCTTGTTTAATAATAATTTGACTTCGTGCATGGTGGATTGCATGTAAATTACGTGCACATACTGCGCCGTTGTGTGAATGGCCTCGTAGGTTTATCACTGAGTTCGCGGCTCATGCTAGCTTGGGGGCGATGGGTGGGGCACCATTCAAATGAACGTCGTACAATCTATTGCATTTAAACGTCATAAGACTTATCGACCACGTTCACGCAGAGGACGTGAGCAAGGAGTTTGAAGTGGTGTCAGTATAGCCAGTAGTGTATGTGTATGTGTCGAATAATACTCTCCGTTTCTCCGACTAGTGGTGCCCCCCGGAAGCGCTCCATCCTTGTGCAAACCAAAGTTTTCGAGTTAATATATGCAAGGCGGCACGGCTGGCATACTGCATTTAAATCACAACAAGAAATTACATATGGGAATTGCACTGGGTATTCGAGCTAATCTAAATTCGTAGGGCAGACAAGTTGATCTGACTTGACACAGCATTTGCTCGTAAGCTATGTCATCGTAGCATCGTTGGAAATTTGTTGGGATTCAAAAGCAGCCGAAAACTATAATGAAAACTAAACCTAATCCCTAATTACTAATGACACGCCGCACGGCGCATCTCACTCACGATGTTTACTCGCGATGACGTGGCCTCTCTCAAATCCCAGTGGTGTTGATACAAGATCGTGCCTCAAATCTCCTCAAAATGACGCCACGAGTGTTGTCAAGGCACATCCATAATACAGAAACCCAATGACATTCATGAGCCGAACGCCTAGAGCACAGACGGCAACGGCGTGAAACTGTCCGTTGGGTTCGAATCCCATCTGTTTTTTAATTATTGCCTGTTTTTATGTATTTTTCTGTTTAATGCCCATGTTAAACTATTTTGTTCCCAATTAACGCCAAATATTTACATAGATTTATTTACAACAATTTAATAACTAACAAATAATTTTGTTTTGTTTATAGGGTTTAGGGTTAGGGTCACAAATGCTGCATAAATACAGGAAGTTTGAGGCAGCGTGATTTGATCAACCAATGGATTTGGGAGCTATGGGGGCTAAGGCCCTAGAGCTCGTATGTGTAAGCAAAGCTGTATATTTTCGCCGTCGTTGAATTTCTCTTGGCGTTCGCCTTGATTTGTACGGAGCGAGTTCTT
Organism: Priapulus caudatus; assembly: GCF_000485595.1. Taxonomy (NCBI): domain Eukaryota; kingdom Metazoa; phylum Priapulida; class Priapulimorpha; order Priapulimorphida; family Priapulidae; genus Priapulus; species Priapulus caudatus. The sequence continues at coordinate 153,482 of NW_014577530.1, read as the reverse complement.
ACAGTGATTCTCATGCATATAGCGATTTTTCATGTTATAAACATTGAACGTCATATGGCCAGATGCGGAGGTTTAACGGTTGGCAGCAAGCAGATGCGTGATAATTGTTCCGATACCAAGCACACGCACAACGCGCCACGCACGGTACGTACACACCACGCACGCCACGCGCACGACGTGTACGTGCACACACAGCACAACACACACACAGGCACTTATACCACGTCACGTGTACGTGCACACGCACGCACGCACGCACTGTGCACGTCCCTACGGCACGCAAGCCGCATGCGCCACGCACGTGACGGCACACACACACTCATGCGCGCACGTGTACGGTGCACAAACGTCACGCACAGCACCGCACGCAATGCATCGCACGTGTACGTGCACACGCACGGCACGCACAAGCACGCACGCGACTCTACGTGCATGCATGCATGTCACGTACGCACGTGTACGCTGCACACCACACCACGTACGCCACGCAGCGCGACAGACATGCACACACGTGTACGTGCACACGCACATCTCGACGCACCGCACAGCACGAGCGACGGAACGTGTAACGGCTTGCACACGCGCGCCCACACGCCGCGCACGGCACCGCAGGCACGTGAACGTGCACACACTACGGACGCACGCCGCATGGCAGCGCACCGTGTAAGTTTACAGCGCACGCGCTACAGCACGCACGTGTACGTGGCACAACGCACTGCACACACTCATGCACGCACGTGTACGTGCACACGCACGCAGCCACGCATGCACGCACGCACTGCACGCACGTATCCGTGCACGATGCACACAGGCGCGCACGGCACGCACGCACGTGTAGCAGGGCTACGCGAAAAGCTGTGGGGATATTCAAGTATTGCTTGCCGGGTTGGGACCAAATTTAGCCTGCATGCTGCCTTTCCACTCTCATCTGAAAATCAGAGGCTCTCCGCCTGACCCGTGCGCGATAATGCGCTTGGTTGAAGTCCTCGTGCGAAAGCGCCACGTGAATCGGATGAGTCCTCCTCCATCTCTTTTCCTCTTTCACTTTCGTGAATTCCGGGCATCGAATCTCCGCTGTCCTAATTTGCTTCAACTCACCTGTGTGTATTGGGAGTATCGGGATGAATTGGAAGGCAGTAGGATGGTGGGTCCATAGCGGGGATTAAGGATTTAGGCGATAGTTAGCATGACCGGCTACTCGATATTAAAAATTACTAACTATTCAATTAGCATTACGTTAAGCTGAGGCACAAACTTAATGAGGTTGTACAGACATGCAATAGTCGGGATCAATCGTTATGACTACCACGATGATCATTTGGTTATGATTATCATTGTTGTAGCCGCATGCAATGTCGAGATGTTGTAAGCGCGCGATTAAAACGTTCAAACGCGAGTATGGTCATAAGCGATGATCATGACTTATGATTAGCTTGCGTTATGTTAGCTTAAAATGATTTTGGATTGTATACACGCGCGGTTAGGTTTAAGAAGTTAGTTAAGAAAATGCCTGATGAT
>NW_014577530.1:146877-151939 GCF_000485595.1 Priapulus caudatus | reverse complement strand
GAATTGGGTATAGTTGTTATTTGTACTGGAACTATGCGCTCCCATATTAAACGTCCTATGTTTGGAGGGCATCCAGTCAACTGTACTTTCGAGCGCACTGCATTTTTTTTGGCATAAAATGGGAATGCAATATAGTCAGTTCAGGGTTACAACGGATTTTGTCCTCATTTTATGGTATGTGAATGAATAAGGGCTAGGGGTTTTGATATATTTAAAAAATTATGGAAATTAGGTGAGGTTCTTGGCAAATGATATAGTATATTATGTAAGACACCAGATAAACAAACAGTCTGTGGTGTCCACACTCGTCGTTTTAGCAAGATTTCATTGACAAATAATCTTTAATGCAAAATTCCTGCTATGAACATATTATTGATTTATACTATTATTATTATATATTATTATTATGATATAATGATTTTATGGGGCTAAGAAAACATCAAAAGCGGGTATTAGCGCCATCTACGCGGTCACAAATTTGTGATTCATTTTGGTTTATAAATAATTGTATAATTTATGCATATAATATTATTTATTATTTTCACATATAATTATCAAGAGTATATTAATGGGAGTTCTCCATATATACTCCTTTCGTTTCATAATTAACGTCGATGGTTGCTGCAATTAATAATCTGACTTCTTGCTCCACTCACTCATTTGTGTCTTTTTTTGTGGTGAGCTCCGCTAAACAGTGTCATTGGACGTTTCATTTATAGTGAGAGTGCTAACGTGCACAGCCTACTTGCCCTTGCGCGCCGCGTAACTGGTACCGCGTGAAGCAGTGTAAATATGGTGCGAGCGGACCCATGCTCTTGTGAAAGGTGGTTAGGTTGATAATGTTTGGGTATGTCGAATTTTAGTTTTAATTGCGAGCATACGAGTATGTATTTATAATTTGAATTTACACCTTGAAGCAGTGTGTGAACTATGATTGCTATAATATGGCAATAATTGGTATAATATTTATTAAAAACTCTTCTCAGCATAGTCAAGTTAAACATCGTCTGCTTAGAGCAAACACCACCCTTACCTCACCGTCTACACTTCCATATGGAGGCGATCTAGTTCTAGAAATCGGAATACGTTCCAAGTATCTACTCTACAAGCTATTACTACTTGCGGAGCGACTGCTACTGCTGCTGCTGCTGGCTAGTACAATTACCTAACTACAGTAGTAGGGCTATTACTGCTCTGCTGCTGCTGCTGCTGCTTCTGTGCAAGTAAGGGAACTACTCATGTGCTAACATTTACTATTTACTACTACTATACCTGTGCTATAAGCAACACGGCATACGATGCGCAGCAGCACATATATCGTGTTAGTTAAGCTGGTTAAAGCGAGTTTAAGTTTTTCTGTTAGTGTACGAGTTCACGTATTAGTAACTTTATTACTTATACCACGTGGAACTCTTTGGACACCGGTTGTCGGCGTTGAGCCGAGCAACCATTTCCGGCAGAGGGCGTGTGTAGCAGGGCTAAGCGAAAAGCTGTGGGGATATTCTCAGCGCGATGACATCATTGCTAAACTTGAACGCGGTCAAGAATAAGTCACAAGATATTCTCAGCGCGATGACATTATTGCTAAACTTGAACGCGGTTAGGAATAGCACATCGCGTGACCGCTTGTGTTCTAACTGCGTACTGTGGGCGTGGCCCAATCACCAACCAGCTCTTCGGTCAGGTGACCCTGGTTTGATATCAAGTTCGATATAAAATCTATTCCCAGCTGGGCTCAGTTTCCCGCGCCCATAGCCACAACACTATGGTCAGAAGATACGCGCCTGCACCATACCATATACGCGTACCCCCACCATGACCACACACGCGCGATGGATATAAAAACCCACCGCGCGCCGGGAAGCCAGAGTAGTCTTAGTTAGCCAGTCGAAGCCACTTAGTTAGTTAGTCCTAGTCAGCCACGTAGCCACACGTAGTGAAGAAGTAGAAGAACTTATATGTGCTGTAAAACATTACCTAGTCTGTATTTAGTGATTCTCTGAGTAGAATAAAACCATCTAGTCTGTTGCAACAAATACGTGTATCTCTACTGTGAAGTTATTCGCTACTCGCCTTACGTCGCACAAGAGGCAAGTCTGACATTTCCCTCAAGCGGAAACGCAAGCACGAACAGAAACAACGGGTGAAGAATGAATACACAACGCAAGGTTTATAACATTACGACCTATACGATCACGTGCCTACACACAGTCGGGCATCTCCCAACGTGCCTTACGAATCGCCTATAACACTGATACAACCCACATCTCATGTACATAGAGAGAGGCCTGGTACACACGCACGCACGCACGCACGCACGCACGTGTATGTGCACACACACGGACGCACGCACGCACGCACGTGTACGTTCACACGCACGCACACACTCATGCACGCACGTGTACGTGCACACGCACGCACGCACACATGCACGCACGTATACGTGCCCACGCACGCACGCACGCACACACGCACGCATGCACGCACGTGTACGTGCACACGCACGCACGCACGCATGCACGCACGTGTACGTGCACACGCACACACGCACGCACGCACGTGTACGTGCACACGCACGCACGCACGCACGTTCAGCCTAACTGCACCTTGCCCCCGTAACTGGTACCACGTGAACAGTGTAAATAGTGGTGCACCCCATGCTCTCGTGAAAGGTGGTCAGGTTTTAATGTTGGGTAATGTCGAATTTTAGATTTAATTCGACATAGAGTATGTATTTATATTTGATTTACATCTTGAACAGTGTGTGAACTATGATTGCTATAATATGGCAATATTGGTATAATATTAGTTAAACTTCTCCTCACGCATATAGTCAACTAAACATCGTCTGCTTAGACAAACACCACCCTTCCTCACCCCTACGCTTCCAATGGAGCGATCTAGTTTACCTATGTCGTCATGTGGTACATGTTACGAACCTCAAACTCGTACTGCGCACACACGCTGCACGATTTTCGACAACAAATACAACAACAATTTACGTGGAGAAATCGGAATACGTTCCAAGTACTACTACTACAACTACTACTACCACTACTACTACTGCTGCTGCTGCTGCTGCTAGTACAACTACTACAGTAGTACTATTACTACTACTGCTGCTGCTGCTTCTGCTGCTAGTACAACTACTACTACAGTAGTACTATTACTGCTGCTGCTCCTGCTAGTACAGCTACAACTACAGTAGTACTATTACTGCTGCTGCTGCTGCTGCTGCTTCTGCTGCTAGTACAACTACTACAGTGCTATACAGTACTATTACTACTACTACTACTGTGCTATAACAACACGGCATACGATCGCAGCAGCACACGTACTGTCGTCGATGCAGAACCGCACACACCGTGGACACACGCTTTCTGAAACCTAACCAACAGCGACGACGACGACGAGGATGACAAGCCGCCGGATGTTGCTTGCCGTCGCCACGGTGATCCTCGCCTGCTCGTGCGTTGCCGCGGCAACAAGCGTCTGCGATAGCACCACCTACAGCGGCTGCCCGCCGTCCGTCTCCCCGTGCTCGTGCTCGCTGGGAGGGGGTGACTACGCCGCGTGTCCGTACGTGCGCTGCGTCGGAAACTCGGACACGTCGCTCGCGGACGCTCTTTTGTTGATCGACCGGCCCGTCTACTCGCTCGTCGTCGACGGCTTCACCTCCGCGCGGTTCCGCAATGCGACCTTCGCGAAGGTCAGCGCCGAGCGGCTGTTCGTCGAGAACAGCACGGTGCTTAGCGAACTCACGGCGGCTGCGTTCGCCGGCGCGGGCCGCGTCGAGGAGCTCTGGCTTCGCTTCAACGCGGCACTGACGACGGTCGACGCGTCGGCGCTCACGCAGCTGCACCTTCTCGTCCTGTACGACGCCGCCGTCGCCGCGCTGCCGCCCGGGTCCCTCCCCTTCGACCTTCGCGAACTCACGGTCGAGTTCTGTACGAACTTCCGAGTCGTGGCGGCGGGGGTGGCGGCGTCGCTGCGCTCGCTTGAGGCCGTCACGATGCGCTGGAACAACGCGATCATTGTCGACGCTGACGCATTCACCGAGAACAACGCCGCACTGAAAACCGTCGACCTGTCGGAGAACGCCATCACAGCGATCACGGTGGGAACGTTTGCAAACCTTCCGCAGCTGGAACGCGTCGACCTGACGAACAACGCGGTGACGGCGGTCGCGGCGGGGGCGTTTGACGGGAGCGAGAGGCTGAGCACGATCCTGCTTCGCGGAAACCAGATGTCAACGGTTGCCGCCGGCGTGTTCTCCACGCTCCCCGCACTCAGCGCCCTCTATCTGCAGACGAACGCGATCACGACCTTGCAGCCCGGCGCGTTCTCCGCGAACAACATCGCGCTCAAGAAGATCACGCTCTCCTGGAACTCCGTCGAGCATGTTCCGGCCGGGGTGTTTAACAAACTCCCCGCGCTCGCGCTGCTCACGATGGATCACAACGAGCTTCGGGAGATCGACCCAGCGGCCTTCTCCGTCACGAACGTAGCGCTCGCGACCCTCGACCTCAACTCGAACAAGATCGAGCGCGTTGCCGCGGCGACGTTTGCACCGCTGCCTTCGCTCACCACGCTGCGTTTGCACATCAATCACGTCGCCGATGTGGCGCCGGGGGCGTTCTCGCGAACGAACGCGCTCCTCGCGGACGTATCGCTGTCGTTTAACCGTCTCACGCGCGTCGATGCGGCGACCTTTGGCGTCCTTCCCGCGCTGCGCTCGCTCAAACTCGGCAACAACCTGATAGAGGGCGTTGCCGCGGGAGCGTTCTCCTCCGCTAACGACTCGCTCGTCGAGTTAGAGCTGAACATGAATCGTCTCGAGGAGCTGGAGGTCGGCGTGGTGTCAGAGGTCGCGGCCCTGCGCCGGCTCCACCTACAGGACAACAAGCTGACTACGCTGGCGGCGGAGGCCGTGCCGGCTGGAATCAGCATCAACCTGAAGGGTGAGTGATGCTGCGGTAACCATGACGACGGGGACACGGTGGCTACGCTGTTAATTATTAATTATGGTATTACATTTTTTAAATAATTAATTATTAATTAT
>NW_014577530.1:143838-146867 GCF_000485595.1 Priapulus caudatus | reverse complement strand
AGAAGTACAATAGTGTACAATAGGGGGAGAGCACTGTAGGAATAGTAGGAGAAGTACAATAGTGTACAATAGGGGGAGAGCACTGTAGGAATAGTAGGAGAAGTACAATATTGTACAATAGTGTACAATAGAGGGAGAGCACTGTGGGAATAGTAGGGGAAGTACAATATTGTACAATAGGGGGAGAGGGGGAGAGCACTGTAGGAATAGTAGGGGATCTACAATAGTGTACAATAGGGGGAGAGCACTGTGGGAATAGTAGGGGAAGTACAATATTGTACAATAGGGGGAGACTGGGAGAGCACTGTAGGAATAGTAGGGGATCTACAATAGTGTACAATAGGGGGAGAGCACTGTAGGAATAGTAGGGGAAGTACAATAGTGTACAATAGGGGGAGAGCACTGTAGGAATAGTAGGGGAAGTACAATAGTGTACAATAGGGGGAGAGCACTGTAGGAATAGTAGGGGAAGTACAATAGTGTACAATAGGGGGAGAGCACTGTAGGAATAGTAGGAGAAGTACAATAGTGTACAATAGGGGGAGAGCACTGTAGGAATAGTAGGGGAAGTACAATAGTGTACAATAGGGGGAGACTGGGAGAGCACTGTAGGAATAGTAGGAGAAGTACAATAGTGTACAATAGGGGGAGAGCACTGTGGACTCGTGACTTACATGCCGTCGTTGTCTCACGCAGGCAACCCGCTCACGTGTGACTGCGCGCTGAGCTGGGTTGTTGAGGAGGCGTGGCTGGAGCAGGAGACGGAGCTGGGCACGTGCGCGGCGCCGTATCGTCTGCGCGGCGAGTCGGTCGCCACGGTCGCCGCGTGCGAGATGTGCGGAAGCTGCACGACGCCCGTCGCTACCGGCGCGACGGATGACACCACCTACACGCCGTCGACAGAGTCGACCGCTGCCGGTACGTATAGTATACTATGCTTTTATTACGTACTCCTGTTATACTTTTTTTTCAACTCTTGACTAGTTAAACTAAATGTACTTAACTTGTTAAAATAACAGCACATGTTACTGTAACGTAATAAATTAGCGTAAGGATGTAATTAAATTGATTGATTCGCTTCGATAGGAAGTGACGTGCAAAACGTAATTATATTTCCACTTATTCTCGTATTAACGTAATAAAGGTAGCAACAAGGTGGGGTAATACTTGCTTGACTGCACGTTTATCATTTGCAGGTCGTCTGCATCTGAGTGGCATGGCGGCCATGACGTGTCTACTCGCGCTGGCTGTGATGCGCTCATAACGAAAGGCATCAGATCATTTTACATCTAAACGATGGAGAAACTATTTGCTTGCTGAAGTGACATTAGCTAGCCACTACATACGCTGTTAGTTGAAATGTTTGATTAGGAAAAATTTTGAAATGTAGAGCCTGGAAATGGCATTTCCTGCATTTTCAGGCTTTGTTGAAAGCAACCAATTCTGATCATTTTAAAAGGTCAATTTGTAAATTTCAAAGAGGAATGTAGCTAAAGCTTATGTTTTGACTAAAGTATCTAAAATATATATTATGAGTATGATAACTAATAAAACATTATTTACAAAATTGTATATACTATCAGTACATAATTAGGAAAAATAAGCCTATTTTCAATCTGCATTTATACTTTCACTATGTACATCTGTATGTTTTGAAGTTTGAATTTGAATAGGCACATTGTCATATTAAATACACATTCCAAATCTTAGAGCACTGATATAACACCTCTAATTGATCAGTATTAATAGTAATACCAGACAGTCTCGTCAGATAACTTGTCATTTTATTTTTTTATTATTTCAATTTTATCTTTTCTGCCTGGATGGCAATTTACAAATTCTGAAATTAAATTTTGTTCATCTACCTTGTCTAACATGCCTCGGTGCACATGCATGACCATTGCATTGTTGAGCCTTAACTGGGTCGTGCTGGGTCGGGGGGGGTACGTGACAGGGTATCCTCCGTGCCCGCCGAAGCTTGTCGGAGTTTTGTTCGGAAGCGCTCTAGGGTGATTAGCGGGGCGGGTTTTCCGCACGCGCAATTTCCTTTTCGCCGGTCGGTTAATGATGAGAGTGAACGCAGCTAATTACGAGGCAATTGCCAATTAGCCTCGGTTTTTTTCTTTTCATGTCTTCTGGGTCTTGTACTTCTAGCGAATATGTGTGTGTGCATGTGCGTGTGTGCGTGCTCGTGTTCGTGTGCGTTCGTGTGCGTGTGCGTGTGTGTGGGCGTTGTATTCGATTTCTTAGCTATTAGGCTATCAGACATCAGGCTATTAGACATTAGGCGGCCCTATGGCAATGGCATTGGGCTATGGCCATGGCAGGACAGTTAATGCAAAAATGCAATAGCTTGGTGTTAACTATTATTCCGAAATTAATTACATAAGAATGCTGTTGCATGTATTGCCGATTAATGTAGATCACAACACGGCATAAAGTGAAAAATTCATTACATCGAATAATAAATCATTCTTAATCATAATTTTGACGTGTAATAAAGTAACGAAAATAAATAACAACAATATAAATATTAAAATAATAACAATAATCATATAAAATTGATAGAATAAAATAATAATAATAATAGTAATAAAAAAATAACAAAAATGACGCATTATTTTTCAGGAAGGTGGCAGCACCATCTGCGCATTCATCGTGTCGACGTACGCAGACGGAGCGCCGCCGCGGGATGCACAGTGGTTCTGCAAGTGACTGCAGGAGGCGACGACGGACTTTCGTGTTGGTAGGGGGCGCCTCTCGCGACTCCGCTACTGCGTGTTCGGTCTCGGCGACTCGCTCTACGCAGACGACTACAACCGCGTCGCGCGCGACGTAGACGAGTGGCTCCACCTGCTGTCGGCGGAGCGTCTGCTCGCAGTCGGCCTCGGCGACGCCCACGTGCCGGCGAGCGAGCACGGCGGGACGACGCGCGACTTCGCAGCGTGGTCGATCGTCGCTGCCGCCGTCGCACGCAGCCTCTGCGAATCTTCCTGTCGTCACGGCAACGCCGGCGGCGGCGGCGGAAA
>NW_014577530.1:109541-137940 GCF_000485595.1 Priapulus caudatus | reverse complement strand
TTCATCACAGTAGCGACTGAAGCGCTTGAGGTACTATGCAGGAAATCTGTACCGTCAAGAGAGAATAAGTCTGTAGCAAGTTTTGTCCAGGGGGTTGGTAGAATATCATGTGGTTCCAGTGGTTCCCTATGTTGCTGAACCTGGTTTTTTTGGCATGTATGGCATGTCTTAACAACGTCCTCGATGTTTTTATTGATGCCTGGCCAGTATACCGTATCCCTGGCTAGTCTGCGGGTTCGCTTTATGCCCATATGACTGGTGTGTAGCTGGTCCAAGATGTCTGACTGAAGTGATGGGGGTATTACCACTTGTCTTCTTTTGAAGATGATCTCGTTTGCAATTCCCAGTTCATCTCTGTACGACCAGTACACTCTCAGATTGCTTGGAACTTGCTTCATTACGTCTGGCCAACCCTCGTAAATGATGCTACTTAACAGCTTCAGAGTCGGGTCACTTGCTGTTTCTCTCTGCAGCTGTGTCTGTTTGGTAGGCGTGAAGCTTGCAGATCAGGATCATATCTGTCATCCACTTCCATGACTTCATCGACGTGAAATTCAATAGAAACATCGCCTTTCTTTTTGGGGTTTGGTAACCTGCTTAGAGTGTCTGGGAGTGTCATCCCACTTCTAGGTTTGTACAGTACATTGCAGTCATATCCTTGAATCTTGACAAAGAGTCTCTGTAGCCTTGACGGTGCACTCCTAAGTAGTTTTCTACAAATCATCTCGAGTGGTTTGTAGTCGGTGTGGACAGTAAACTTGTTACCGAACAGGTAGATATGGAAACGTGTAATTCCAAATACAAGTGCTAGTGTCTCACGCTCAATGTTTGAGTAGTTGGATTGCGCATTTGATAAGCTTTTTAAAGCAAAAGCTTTCCAGCATGTCTACTCGCGTTCCTCGTCTATCTCCCCATCGTATGCTTTCTTTCATGACCGCTTTACCTCGTAACACACACGCGCAGTAATGTAGTCCCTATCACTACAATGGCCTAATGGACAGAGTGAAAAACTTTTTTGTTTCAGCGCTGACCTACCATTTTTATCACTTTATTGAAAGGACCATGAAATGTGCTTTCCACTGACGTGCGAAGAGTAAGTGTCTGATAACCTTTTGCCCCCCAAGAGGAGGGTTAAACATGGATTCTTGAACTGCCTCAATGAACTGCCTCAATGATGTCACAGTGTTCTCATATTCATGGCACATCCATAATCCAGAGAGATGGCTGTAGCGCGACCGCCTGTAATTGGTTGTCTCTACTGAATGGCTGGTCACATGGTCACAACTACACAGGTGGGCATGTACCCAAAATAGAACAATAGAATAATTGTGGTTCTACCCCTTTTCCCTTGCTAATTGCTTATATTACTGCGTACTTCTGTGGTATTACACTTTGCCTGCTTCTGTCCATACACTCGTTTACTCGTTCTGTTTTACTCGTAGTTTAAAAATTTAGATTTTATCAATGCGAAATTTACGTACCTGTAGTTGGTAAATTGTAATCATGTTGAGTAGCAGATAGTTAATAAGATTTTAAGCATAATTTATATATTGTACTATATGTTGGGGGTCTTTATATTATATCATTGGTGGGGCTATCACTGGGGAACAATATATTTGATACTTAGTGAAATTTTGTGGTTTTTATAAAATGTATGCAGGCGAGTAAATTGTGATTGTATTGCAGCCGTGTAACCTACTGAATAGATTACATTTGTTTTAAAATAGAAATAAATGTATTGTGACTCTTGATCGTGGAGTTTGCTTGAGTGACTTGTTCGGTTTATTTATTTTATATTTTTATTGCAACACACTACCTGCCTGCCTTCCATCTTTACAACATGGACAACGAATAATAATCCTACGTTTCCTCGAGTATTGTACGTTCCATTAAGTCATTTTACACTGCATAGTGGTAGGGATTCCATAATGACGTGTACCGTAATGACTTCAAAAATTAATCGAATTGTAGTATAGTAGTAGAATAATAGTAGTCATCCTAGGCCATTCGTAGTTACAAACACAAAACTTGTAAATATGTTGTTCTTAATAGGCTTCTAAATGAACCCGTCATGGCCCTTACCCTTCTTCCTTTCAATGGCCACAACTTTCCCTCTTCCCATGCATGTACCGAACATCGCCTGCAGCATGTGACCGTGATGTCTCTACATTGCAGGGCATGACGTACTACATTGCACGTCCCCTCACCGTGATGTCTCTACATTGCAGGGTGTGACGTACTACATTGCACGTCCCCTCGCTATGATGTCCCTACATTGCGGGGCGTGACGTACTACATTGCACGTCCCCTCGCCGTGATGTCTCTACATTGCAGGGCGTGACGTACTGCATTGCACGTCCCCGCACCGTGATGTCTCTACATTGCAGGGTGTGACGTACTATAGTACACCTCCCCTCGCCCGCCGCTTCTTACCGTGATGTCTCTACCTTGCAGGGTGTGACGTACTACACTACTGTACACCTCCCCTCACCTGCCGCTCCTCACCGTGATTGTAGCATTGAAATACGGGTGAAATAGGGTTGAAATACGCCGTATTACATGTTACTACTACTACTACTACTACTACTGTGCTATAACAACACGGCATACGATCGCAGCAGCACACGTACTGTCGTCGATGCAGAACCACACACACCGTGGACACACGCTTTCTGAAACCTAACCAACAGCGACGACGACGACGACGACGACGACGACGAGGATGACAAGCCGCCGGATGTTGCTCGCCGTCGCCACGGCGATCCTCGCCTGCGCGTGCGTCGCCGCGGCAACAAGCGTCTGCGATAGCGCCACCTACAGCGACTGCCCGCCGTCCGTCTTCCCGTGCTCGTGCTCGCTGGGAGAGGGCGACTACGCCGCGTGTCCGTACGTGCGCTGCGTCGGAAACTCGGACACGTCGCTCGCGGACGCTCTCTTGTTGATCGACCGGCCCGTCTATTCGCTCGTCGTCGACGGCTTCACCTCCGCGCGGTTCCGCGACGCGACCTTCGCGAACGTCAGCGCCGAACAGCTGTTCGTCGAGAATAGCACGGCACTTAGCGAACTCACGGCGGCTGCGTTCGCCGGCGCGGGCCGCGTCGAGGACCTCTGGCTTCGCTTCAACACGGCGCTGACGACGGTCGACGCGTCGGCGCTCACGCAGCTGCGCCGCTTCATCCTGTACGACGCCGCCGTCGCCGCGCTGCCGCCCGGGTCCCTCCCCTCCGACCTCCGCCACCTCAAGGTCGAGCACTGTCGGAACTTCCGAGTCGTGGCGGCGGGGGCGGCGTCATCGCTGCGCGCGCTCGAGGCCGTCACGATGCGCTGGAACAACGTGAGCATCGTCGACGCCGACGCGTTCACCAAGGACAACGCCGCGCTGAGAACCATCGACCTGTCGGAGAACGCCGTCACAGCGATCACGGCAGGAACGTTCGCGAACCTCCCGGGGCTGGAAATGGTCATCCTGACGAACAACGCGGTGACGGCGGTCGCGGCGGGGGCGTTCGACGGGAGCGAGAGGCTGAGCAGGATCCTGCTGAACGGAAACCAGATGTCGATGGTCGGCGCCGGCGTGTTCTCCACGCTCCCTGCACTCAGCGCCCTCTTCCTGCAGACGAACGCGATCACGACCCTGCAGCGCGGCGCATTCTCCGCCAACAACATCGCGCTCGAGACGATCGTGCTCTCCTATAACTTCGTCGAGCGTGTTCCGGCCGGGGTGTTCGACGAACTCCCCGCGCTCGCGCTGCTCATGATCAACCACAACGAACTTCGGGAGATCGACCCGGCGGCTTTTTCCGTCGCGAACGTCGCGCTCGTGACCCTCTACCTCCACGCGAACAAGATCAGGTACGTTGCCGAGGCGACGTTTGCGCCGCTGCCTTCGCTCGCCACGCTATTTCTGCACCAGAACTTCGTCGCCGATGTGGCGCCGGGGGCGTTCTCGCAAGCGAACGCGCGCCTCGCGGACGTATCGCTGTCGTTCAACCGTCTCACGCGCGTCGAGGCGGCGACCTTCGCCGACCTTCCCGCGCTGCGCTCGCTCAAACTCGGCAACAACCTGATAGAGGGCGTTGCCGCGGGAGCGTTCTCCGCCGCTAAAGACTCGCTCGTCGAGTTAGAGCTGAACATGAATCGTCTCGAGGAGCTGGAGGTCGGCGTGGTGTCAATGGTCGCGACCCTGCGCCGGCTCCACCTACAGGACAACAAGCTGACTACGCTGGCGGCGGAGGCCGTGCCGGCTGGAATCAGCATCAACCTGAAGGGTGGGTGATGCTGCGGTAACCATGACGACGGGGACGCGGTGGCTCGTCATGTAGTCATCATGTTACGCTGTTAATTAATAATTATGGCATTACATTTTTTACATTATTAATTATTAATTACGTTATTTAATTAGGTTATTAGTTGTTTTTATTAATTTTTAGCTCATCTGACGTAGTCAGATGCAGCTTGTAGAATGCATGATTCGTTGCGTATCCGTCCGGCCGTCCCCGCCGGTCTGTGCGTGCTGGTCACAGTTGGGCACCAAATCTTAAACCGCTCGACGTTACGCGCGTCACGACATTGCGGACGTCGGGGGGGGCGGCGATCGTAAAATTGACTCGGATGACAAATTTGAGGGTGGTCAAGGGGTCAAATGGTATCAAGATGTGTAAACGGAGGGGCTGGAATATTTTTCCCTTAACTTAAGGTATAGGAGGAAATACGGAATTGCGGCACAAATCTTAACGGCTCGACCTATGCTCTTAATATTCGGTGTATAGTGTGATGGGCAGGAAACCCATCACCAGTGCGAAATTGGAGGTCACAGGTGAAAGGGCAGTAGGAGAAAGGTCAGATATCAGACATCTTCGGAGGACATGGCTGTTGTGTGTGGTTGTGTTCGTAATGAACTCCAATAAATCAAACACACAAATATACAAAAGAGCGTGAATTTATTCCAGCATGTCTACTCGCGTTCCTCGTCTATCTCCCCATCGTATGCTTTGTTTCATGACCGCTTTACTTCGTAACACACACGCGTAGTAATGTTGTCCCTATCATTACATCCCCCTTCTCTGAAATTGAGGGGTCTCGTATATAACATAATATATCAATTGGTTAACACAGTGAAACATTGCATACTGAGCATACACAAAGAAACATAACGTGTTTATCTTTAAAAATTCAAAAATCAATGCAATTGACTGTGTGGCCTGGTCATGTGTATTGGATACACTATCTGACACTGTTTTTTAAACTACAAAACACTATTCTATTCATACACTGTGGTATGCGATCTATGCTTTATAATTAACTTCAAAATGCTAAATAAGAAAATGCAAGGATCGTACTCACTTGCTAAATCCTTAAATTAGATATATCAAACTCCGGCAGTCTTGGTAACACTTTAGACTGCTGCAATCCAATTACTTATAACTATAATACATCGTTGGGCTAACTTGGCGCCTTTCCTTGGTCTAACCCACACTTACACCCAATTATACACTTTTGCGTCATGAACATAACATATGCAAGCACTGACTTGTGCTTACAATAAATCATGAAAACCGCAAACCTTGTCTCATACACTGATTTCACCTATGTTTGTGTGGACATGGTGTGTGTGTGTTGTGTGTTCACATCTGCTCTTGATATCTGATTGGCTTACGGATTGTACGGCCAAACCTGGTGGTGATTTGATCTGAGTATGTGTTCGTGTCTCGATCACTGTAATTGTTGTGATCGCTTTCCACCTTGGATGTGTCTGTGCAGAGATTGCTACTGGGGCTGTTGTGTACAGATGATGTGACATCATCAGCAAAGTGTACACTTCTGGCAGCTGTCTGTGTGCTACTGGGTGTATTGCAGGTGGGAATCTCCCTCAGATATGACCTATTTCTTCTTAGTATACTGCCGTTGGGTGTGGAAACTCCGTATGCCATTGGCTCGTCACACACCTGTGTAACCTGAGCCGGCATCCATGTGTGATCATTCGGGTTCAGAGTTCTGACCTTCTGGCCGACTGACAGTTGTTGTAATTCTTGTCCAGCATGTTTGTAATAATCTGTCTTCATCTTCTCCCGTCATTGTTGTAGTTGATCATGTGCATTGCTCATCTGGTGTCTGCTGTGACGACCTGGGAGCGTCGTCTTTACCCGTCGTCCAAAAAGCATTTTGGCAGGGGAGGGTAAGTCGGACTGAGGAGTCGCTCGAAGGTGCAGAAGTGCTTTCTGGACATCTTCTAGCCGTATAATCATATTTTGTGCTTTGTGCTTTGTGATTATTATTGCTAGGTACTCGGGTGCATGGTTCCCACAAAGGGGTCAGTTAGATAACCAGCAATGAAGATTTACTTATATTTTAGGTCAAAAATATAAATTTCCAGGACATTAGACAAAATAAGGACAAATTGGGCCCATTTCCAAGGACTTTCAATAACAAAAGGAAAAATTAAGGACTTTCAAGGACAAAGGACAAAATTCAAGGACTTTTAAGGGCTGTGTGGGGACCCTAGCTGTTATTGTGTGATTTATTGTGCTGTTGAAGCTCGATTGTAATACAGGTGAGACAAATGAAACATGAAAGGCTCGTGTTTTGTGTTCACTCTATTGTAATTGCGATTGAACAATCACGTACACAAGTCAAATAACTAGAAAGATTGCATTGATTATAAATCACGATCAAACTCTAATAACATTGTTATCTACAACATTAAAAGAAACATCAATAGAACATTACACGCCTATAGTCGACCAACCTGCACATTCTTTCCAAAACGCGACCTTGTAGCCAAATTTTTTTTTTCTGTAACACGAAAGTCTCTACGCGCAAACTGCACATATATAAAGATTTGAATTCCATGTTGTCATGATTTATAATAGAAAACTGCAGTTTGAGTTGGTACATATCATATATCACACTACACAATAAATCATAACTTACACACATCGTATGACATTAGGGAAAGAGAGAATTATTACTCCGTAATCGTTACTAATCGGGTCGTGAAGAGGAATCCGGTGATCATAATTAAACCATGTGACAATAAAATCTCGTAAGGCTAATCTGGTTGGAAGAAAATCAACACTATCTTTATTTGTTACTACTCTCTATTGCTTGCGCTTTGTTCATAACATTTGTTCTCGAATGGCTTTGATCGCAACTTAACCAGCACTGAGTGAAAAACCTATGAATAAGAGTCCATTATATATCTACACATTTATAAAAATCGACCATTAATAATCACCACGCACACGTGTATATTTGTACACAGTAATAGTAAAACTAAAACGCGGTTACCACTAATACTCTATGGTAAGTGAGCGGGCCGCAATCATGTATATAAGACAGCAGCTACCAAGTTCTGCTGAGCTGTCATCCGTTGCAGCGTTGTTTTCGATCGGTCCGTTGGCAGCCATGACACGATAGATCTGCAGTAAGGCGAGGGTTCACGAACCCCAGAACGTAAACTATACATCTTGTACTGTTTGAAGACTATTTGTGCTGCATTGGACGACAACAGCATGAACGCGCTGCGCTGACCAGAGACGAATTCCAAGGTGACTTAGAAGAAGAAGAACGAGTTGCGTCTCTTGGATTTCCTATTCTTCTTGTTCTTCCTGGTCTTCCTGGTGCGTGTTTTTGGTACGTTGCTCTCGTTACTAGTATCGTCATCATCATCATCATCATCGTAGGTGTATTCCTCTGGGAACATCTAAGTAAGAAACAAGACATGTATATTTTTAACATGAGCCACACGCAGAGTGACTGGGCTCATCTGAGGTCTGTTGCTAAGGTTATAAACATAACATTTCAGTCGCAGATATGCAGATACGCAGTTGCGTACACATCATTTCAGCAAACGTTTTTTTTATTGCAGAGAGAGTGGAAGAGAAAGAGAGGGGGAAGAGAGAGAGAGAGAAAGAGAGGGGGAAGAGAGAGAGAGAGAAAGAGAGAGAGAGAGAGAGAGAGAGAGAGAGAGAGAGAGAGCAGGTGAAAGGAGAGAGGAGAGAGAGTCAGTCAGACTAAATTGTTTATAAACAAATAACACCCACGCGGCACCACCTGGTACACCCGGTCCCACCTCTCGGCTTAGTTACTCGATGGGGGGACTCCCCCATCGAGTAATCGAGGTGGGAGCGAGTACCAGTCTACGTTTAGCCCATGCTGCGACACCCAAAAAATTTGCTGCTATGATACTATCAGCCATGCTATCGAGTACGACACAGGGGAGAGATTGAACTCAGCAATGGCGGCCAGAATCGTCGCTCAATGACGTAACGTCCGTACGGACTCAAACTCTAGTTGGTCATCTTCCTGGTGGAATGTTTAGCCCAACGACAAGTGTATAGTCCAACGATAGCTTAATTATAACAGGGAAAGCCACACAATTCTAATACATATTATCAAGAGTACATAATAGAGATGTACTCTATTATGTACTCTTGATATTATCAGGGATGAATAATGACAGACAAATTATCATATTTTATCACAATTTAATGTCATAACGTCACAATGTCATGATTTGTCATAATTTATCAGAATTACAATAATTTGTCGATATTCACCCCTGATATTATTATCTTATGACATATCATGGCAACATGTTAATGTTAGATTGTATTACATATATGCTGTGCTATTAACTTACCATGACAAACGACAGTGGCTTTGGCATCTCGCACGGCCGACAGCGGGCGACTGCAGCGCCATCTTCGTTCTCCGCGCACACGCAGACTTGGCAGGGGGACGGCGAGGCGGTCTTCGCGATACGACGACTGAAGACGTTGATGAATTTCTTCTGCAGTGCGCTGTTAGTGAACCTGCAGTGGAAGTAATCACCGGCGTTATTAGATTTCCTTAGTGAACATATCTGTGGTTGGAACAGCAACAAGAATTTTCCTCTGCAGTTTAAGGTGAAGGGGGAGTGGTGAACTTGAATGTATGTTTGTAACTCCAAGATTTCTCGTAGTACACCTTGTCTGTTGCGTTCCTCTGCAGTTTAAGGTGAACGGTGAGTGGTGGACGTGGATTGACTACCCTCGCTTCCACGAGCTCATCCAACGCTACGTCGACAGCGGCGGCGGCGAGCGCTTCACCTCCCTCGATTACATGGCGAAGATGCCGCACTGGGCCGTCTACGGAGCCAGCGAACAAGGCTTCGACCCGGCCGAGACGCGCTGGCGTCGAAAGAACAGATCCAAGGACATATCCGGGTGCTGATCGCTAATCGATCCCGCTTCTGTACATATTGAACGCACGCGTAGAGGTGCCGGAAATCTTAACGGGTATCTTCAAGTCGATACTAGCCTCCAAAAGTGTTAACGGGTTTCTTCGTGTCGATGATGGTTCAGGATGATGCCAGGCACAAAATGTGACTTTACGGCGGCGGCCTATATTACATGCGCACGCGTGCGTGCGACTGTACCCGCGTGTGCGCGTCCGTTAGTGTGTGTGTATGTGTGTAGTTGTGACTGTAAAAACGCGTTATATAGCCGTATAATCATATTTTGTGCTTTGGGGGTGAAAAAGTTGAGTCTGAAAACCGGCCATTTGCCTGGCTAGCTTTTCACCGTGCAACTGATGCCGTAGGCGACACTATCCGCGAGAGGGGGATGGAAATACCGAGGGGAAGGGAGTGAGAGGGGAGGAGGAAGGAAAGAGGAAAGAAAGGGGAGAGGGGAGGATGAAGGAAAGAGGAGAGAAAGGGGAGAGGGACGGAGGAAGGAAAGAATGCAGACGGAGATGTGCACACGTATGCGCAGTACACACGCGCAGACAAATGCACGTATGGCACAAACAGCACACACACACGCACGGATGCACATCTTCCTTCCAATATAGGTACTTCTCTCGCCTTCCCTCTCACTCTCTCTCTCGCAATATTTCTCTTCACGCACGCACGCACGCACGCACACACACACACACACACACACACTGTATATCTCTCTCTCTCTCTGATGCTCTCTTTCTCGGGCGCTATATAATAATATAGACACGTGTATATACATATATATATACTCGCCTTATTCCATTTCTTTCCCTTGCTCACTTTTTTACTCCATTCTCGCGGATAGTATCGTTCACGGCATCAGTCGCACGGTGAAATATATATATACATATTTATCTTTCTCCCCCGTCCCTCTTCTCCTCTCTGTCCGCCGTCTCTCGCTCTTCCTCACTTCCTTACTCCCCTCTCGCGGATAGTATCGCCCACGACCAGTCAAGCATGGAAAAACTTTCAACAGCAAATGACCGTATTTCAGCCGAAACTTTTTCACTCACCGAGGCACAAAATGTGAATTGACGGCTATAATACACGCGCACGCGTGTGCGCGTCCGTTAATGTGTGTGTATGTGTTTGTGCAACTGTAAAAACGCGTATTACAGCCGTATAATCATATTTTGTGCTTTGTGCTTTGTGATTATTATTGCTAGGTACTCAGGTGCATGGTTCCCACAAAGGGGTCAGTTAGATAACCAGCAATGAAGATTTACTTATATTTTAGGTCAAAAATATAAATTTCCACGACATTAGACAAAATAAGGACAAATTGGGCCCATTTCCAAGGACTTTCAATAACAAAAGGAAAAATTAAGGACTTTCAAGGACAAAGGACAAAATTCAAGGACTTTTAAGGGCTGTGTGGGGACCCTAGCTGTTATTGTGTGATTTATTGTGCTGTTGAAGCTCGATTGTAATACAGGTGAGACAAATGAAACATGAAAGGCTCGTGTTTTGTGTTCACTCTATTGTAATTGCGATTGAACAATCACGTACACAAGTCAAATAACTAGAAAGATTGCATTGATTATAAATCACGATCAAACTCTAATAACATTGTTATCTACAACATTAAAAGAAACATCAATAGAACATTACACGCCTATAGTCGACCAACCTGCACATTCTTTCCAAAACGCGACCTTGTAGCCAAATTTTTTTTTTCTGTAACACGAAAGTCTCTACGCGCAAACTGCACATATATAAAGATTTGAATTCCATGTTGTCATGATTTATAATAGAAAACTGCAGTTTGAGTTGGTACATATCATATATCACACTACACAATAAATCATAACTTACACACATCGTATGACATTAGGGAAAGAGAGAATTATTACTCCGTAATCGTTACTAATCGGGTCGTGAAGAGGAATCCGGTGATCATAATTAAACCATGTGACAATAAAATCTCGTAAGGCTAATCTGGTTGGAAGAAAATCAACACTATCTTTATTTGTTACTACTCTCTATTGCTTGCGCTTTGTTCATAACATTTGTTCTCGAATGGCTTTGATCGCAACTTAACCAGCACTGAGTGAAAAACCTATGAATAAGAGTCCATTATATATCTACACATTTATAAAAATCGACCATTAATAATCACCACGCACACGTGTATATTTGTACACAGTAATAGTAAAACTAAAACGCGGTTACCACTAATACTCTATGGTAAGTGAGCGGGCCGCAATCATGTATATAAGACAGCAGCTACCAAGTTCTGCTGAGCTGTCATCCGTTGCAGTGTTGTTTTCGATCGGTCCGTTGGCAGCCATGACACGATAGATCTGCAGTAAGGCGAGGGTTCACGAACCCCAGAACGTAAACTATACATCTTGTACTGTTTGAAGACTATTTGTGCTGCATTGGACGACAACAGCATGAACGCGCTGCGCTGACCAGAGACGAATTCCAAGGTGACTTAGAAGAAGAAGAACGAGTTGCGTCTCTTGGATTTCCTATTCTTCTTGTTCTTCCTGGTCTTCCTGGTGCGTGTTTTTGGTACGTTGCTCTCGTTACTAGTATCGTCATCATCATCATCGTAGGTGTATTCCTCTGGGAACATCTAAGTAAGAAACAAGACATGTATATTTTTACATGCAGCCACACGCCCAGCAGTGTACTGGGCTGCATCCTTTTTTGGAAGGGTCTGTTGGCTCAAAGGTTGCATAAACATAACATTTCAGTCGCAGATATGCAGATTACGCAGTATGGCGCTTACACATCATTTCAGCAAACGTTTTTTATTTCATGCAGTACGAGGAGTGGACCAAAAAACGCACACAACCACCATAAAAGAAAACGGCAGAAAGAGCTATTCTGAGTGGGGGGTGGGGGAAGAGAGAGAGCAGAGCAAAGAGAGGGGCCGAAGAGAGAGAGAGACTGAAGAGAGAGAGAAGAGAGAGAGAGAGAGAGAGCAGAGAGCAGCTGAAAGGATCGAGAGGCAGAGGAGAGTCAGCTCAGACTAAATTCTTTATAAACACAATAACAGCCACGCGGCACCACCTGTACACCCGGTCCCACCTCTCGGTCTTAGTTACTCGAATGATGGCCCGGACTCCCCATTCGAGTAATCGAGGTGGCGAGCGAGTACCAGTTCTACGTTTAGCCCATGCTGCGACACCAAAAATTTGTGCTATGATACAATCAGCCCATCGCCCTTCGAGTACGACACGCGGGGAGCAGATTGAACTCGCAATGGCGCGCCAGAATCGTTCGCGCGCTCAATGACGTAACGTCCAGTACGGACTCAACTCTAGTTGGTCATCCTTCTGGTGGAATGTTTAGCCCCAAACGACAAGTGATATGTCCAACATAGCTTAATTATAACAGCGAAAACCACACAATTCTTAATACATATATCAAGAGACATATAGAGATTAACTCTATTATGACTCCTTGAATATTATCAGGGATGAATTAATGACAGACAAATTATCATATTTTATCACAATTTAATGTCATAACGTCAACAATGTCCAATGATTTGTCATAATCTTATCAGAATTACAATAATGTGTCGAATATTCACCCCTGCATATTATTATCTCTGACATCATCAATGGCAACATTTATATGTTATGATTCGTATTAGCATAATGCTTTGGCTATTAAACTTACCATGACAAACGACAGCTGGCTTTGCATTTCGCACGCGCGATCAGCGGCCGACTGCAGCGCCATCTTCGTTCTCGCGCACACCACTTGCGCAGATTTAGCCTATTGGACGCGAGGCGGTCCTTGCCGATACGACGACTGAAGCGCGTTTGATTGAATTTCTCTGCAGCTGCGTGTTACTGAACCTGCCAGTCGCGCAAGTAATCACGGGTTATTAGATTTCCTTAGTGAACATATCTGTGGTTGGAACAGCAACAAGAATTATTAGATTTCCTTAGTGAACATATCTGTGGTTGGAACAGCAACAAGAATGATTAGATTTCCTTAGTGAACATATCTGTGGTTGGAACAGCAACAAGAATGATTAGATTTCCTTAGTGAACATATCTGTGGTTGGAACTGCAACCTATATAAACTCAATAAAATATATAAAATTTAAAGCATAAATATTCAATTTATAAAATCAATAACACAAGTCCGGCACGAAGAGTTCCGCGACGTCTCAGCGTCGTCGCCGCGGCAACGCTGCTACCCACCTGTTCAGTGAGAACATGCTGCCGTTGGTCTCGTGCGCGAGGGCCACGCAGATGTCCTTGGGCATGACGACCTGCCGGTAGAGAGATTCCTCACACTCCAGCTCCACATCTCTCACATCCTTCAGCGTGCACACGGACTTGCCATCGATACCTGTGGCAATAATATTTTTATATGATCTATTAATTATATGTTTTAAATTATATATGGTTATTTCCGGGTGGCGGAATCGAACAATTTTTAACTATCAGAGAACCGGGAAACAGAAGATAATTTTTTTCTTAAATTACAATCTTCCAGATTTAAAAGAACTGGGAATTGTGATTTTATGTGCGAACTAGGAAACAAGCATTAAATCATTAAATTAAATTTATTAATCTAATAAAATGGCATGTTTTTCATTTGGGACACTAGGAGTGCCTGTGTGTGTGTAATTGTGTCGGCTGTACAAAATAAATTCATGTAACTTCAGGGGTGATAATGTTCCGAAGAGTTTGCGTTCATAACTTGTATATTTCAGATTAGCGTTAAACTTATCCTGAAGAGGGCGCGAGAGAGAGCGGAAATGCTTCATAGTCACTGGGATTTTCGTTAGTGCATACGTGACAGCGAGCGTTGGCAGTGCATACGTGTCAGCGAGCGTTGGCAGTGCATTACGGTGTCAGCGGGCGTTGGCAGTGTTTTTCGAGTCGTGTATCGAAGTACAACCGTCGACAGAGTTTATCGAATAAATAGTTATACAGTACTTTACTACACACTATGCCGTCTTCTTATCGTATCGTTCTGTCGTGCAATTCACTCCAACAAGTGGTCCTTCGAGCCGGAGATCCGTACAAAGTAAATTCAAGTAAACACATGTAAATTCATAAAGTCGTTAGGAACGCGACGTACCGAGCAGTTGCCTGTTCTTGCTGCTCCGCTTCGCTCCCTTGAAGCGCAGGTTGTAGTCAGACATTATGTGAAGCTTAAAGCCATTCTCCAACAGCTGTCGCTGCAGTTTCGTGTAATCCATCTAGCGAGTAGAGTAGGAAAACACTCGTGTAACACACTCAACACATACTGTATTCTACCTGCAACCCTGGTACTAACTCGACATCATATATGCAATGCTGACCGCACCACTTACGTTCATGTACACGATTCGTAACCACTCACAAAACGATGCAATTTAACCCGTAAAGACACTACCTCCCCCCCCTAAAAAAAACGTCTAAAGAATGCGCGTTCATGACGCAGTACACGCGACAGACGTTTTTCTTTTGACGTTTTTGGGGCGGTTTTTTCACAGGGGGTGCAACTGAAAATTGCGCGACCGCGACCCGATCGATCACACAGGGGGCGCCACACTCACGGTCATGTACTCGGACTCGCAGCCGCTGCACGTGATCAGCACGATGGTCTTGGACACGCCGCTGCGGAACGGCAGCTCCGTAGCGAACTCGACCGCTCGCATCGTGTCGTTGGTTCCCTCGCTGCCGTCGATGACGAGGCGGTCGAAGGCGAGCGATAGCGGCTCGGTGGTGAACACGCGGCTCTTGGACGTGTGAACGTGTGGTGCGTCGTGCACGCCGTAGCCGCCGTAGCCTGCGCGCAGAGAGAGATAGCGGGGGTGTGAGAGATAGCAGGTCCGTGTGCAGCGCGCATGCTTGTATGTACAGCCACACACAGACACACACACACACACACACACACACACACACGGAAAAAGACATATACACAAGCACGCATGCATGCACACAGAGAGAGAGACACAGACACAGATACAGACACACACATGCACACACACACACACACATACATATATATATGTGTGTCTTTGAATTACATTGCAATCATTTTCAGTGCATAACATTTGTGATCTTTACCTGATGGTCAAAATTCTAGTTCATCTAAAACAATTTACATGATATAATTAAATTTCTATTTTATATAACTGCCACACACACACACACACACACATATATATCATACATCAGCCTGCAGGACCTGATATGGTGACGTTTATCCAAAAATCAATGATCAATATCACGTAATTCTAATTATGAGTCACTCACCGACGAGAGCGTATCGGTTAGAAGTGAGTCCATTCTCCTGCAGTGAAGTATCCAGATCCTTTGCGAGATCAACCAAACTCCTCACTGCGATCCTAGAGCGAAAGCAAAATGGCCACAATTAACACCATTCACTACTTAATAATAACTTATGAATATTATCACTACTTAATGAATTAATATTCATGAAACCGACCCTCCACAGACTTTATTCATCAAAACCTTATTAACCATATTTATCATGAAAACCTTTCAAGTTTGATGCCAAAATTACAAGTGAGACTACACTATAATTAAATAAGTATAAATAAATATAACTATAAAACTATAAGTAAATATATAAATATAACTATATAGTGCTCTTTCCATTCGACGCATTTCTTTGTTTACTTTCTTTGTTTACTCACTTATTGCACTGCTTCTCTTCGACGATGAAGACGACATCTGCGTACTGCTGAATGTCAATGTCTTGCGTCGAGTCCTCGCCTATTTCATACACGTCATTCTTGAAGTGCCTCGTCCTGTCTGTCTCGCAGATGACTGAAATCCACCCGCCAACGATTCACCATCATTAATTATTATTATTATTATTATTAAATCTTTATTGCACATAATTCAGATACAAATACACGTACTGAAGATTAATTTTCACGGAGAAAAAAATCTCATGAAAAAAAAGCTCACTTGCCACTCTCAGTAAGCTAGTTATTACGCTGAGCAACGCATAAATCGGATCTGACACCGAATCGAATTCAATAAGATAAGAAGTAATTCACCGCCATCTTGAATTGATTTTCCCTCCGACAGAGCTCGGAGACTCTGTGACAGACAGACGACAGAGCAACAGAGCATTTCTCCTCAATGCCGCGCATCTCAACAACGCATAAACCAGATGTGACACTTAATCAAATTTAACAAGATATGAAGAAGCAATAATTAATCTCCACCGCCATCTTGAATTCATTTTCCCGCTGATAGAGCGGCGACTCGACGCCGCGCGTCTTACCGCACAGTCAGCAAGTGATTACGCGTAAATCAGACCTGACACCGAATTCAATTTAACAAGATACGAAGCAATCTCCACCGCCATCTTCATGGCGCGCGTCTCACCGCATGTTGTTGGCATCGACAGCCGCACCCCGCGATCCCGGCATTCGTCGACGTAGGCCTTGGCGGCAGTGCAGGATGGCGGCGGGGCGCTTGGGGCGTGGTCCGAGTGTCGAGCGTCGTTGTAGCACATGCGGAAGAATGGCTCCGGGTCGACCTGCAAACGAAGCTGTTCTTAGTTGTCGTATTCGTTAATCAGGAAGCTGTCATTAATTGTCGTTATTCGTTAATCGGGAAGCTGTCGTTAATTGTTGTTATTCGTTAATCGGGAAGCTGTCATTAATTGTCGTTATTCGTTAATCGGGAAGCTGTTGTTAATTGTCGCACGTAGTGATCGCAAGGTAGTGAGAGTTGGCGCAGCGTTAATGGCGACCGGCCATATCACGCCGCCACGCGCGGAGGGTTGCGAGCCATCGTGAGCAGACTGGCGAGGGACGGATGGTGTCTTTCCATTCCAATTAACCTTATTTAATTAATTAAGCTATCTCACGGAATCAGGTCATACACCACGCTATCAGTGTGTAGATATTCAGTCTATGAGAAAAAGTTAATGTTGAGAGTAATGTTAAGACTAATTTTGTTTCTGAAAACGGCGCCCACTGGTCGCACCTGTCCGAAGCAGCGTCTGAAGTTGGATTGCTTGTCCTGGAATATTGCGCTGCAGAAAGTGTCAGCGTCCGATGCCTCGACCTCGTAGCTGTAGGCGCGGTCCATACCGTTCTTGCACGGCCCGTAGTTCCACGAAGAGGCAAAGCTCATGACCTCGTCGTAGTCCTTGATGTTGTGTCGAAGGTCGGTGAACTCATCATATGCTTCGTTGTTGTAAGTGCCTGCAAATGAAATATACACATATATGCATATAAGGAACATTAAATGTGGACTAAATAAAATAATATTAGTCAATTATACCTTTCCTTTTGTTTGAAATCTTTGTACTGTGACATGGCATGAGTTATTTTTACCGCCATATCCTTTATTCCACTCACTATTGTATATATACGTGAAAAACATTTAAACGAAGACATTTACAAATTCAATTGCACATTAAAAACGCAAAAGGTCAAGCACTGTAGGAATCATTATCAGATGTCTACGTGCACTTCTCCCTTTTAATATCATGATATATGTACATATCTTATGTTTATATACATAATCTGAAGTGATCACAGCGTCATCTTTCCATGATATGGTGCAGTAGTAATTCTTCGTCGAACCAAATTAAAACCCGTCGGATTCTCACCTAAAAGACCGGCCATCTTGCCAAAGTACCAGCCACTGACGTTGACGCGGCACACGTCTCTCAGCCAATCACAGGTGACGGTGACTCCGTGGAGGTTGTGTACGATGACGTTGTCGCCGCGTCGCACGATCGTCGTGTTGTCGAACTGTATGGGTAGGTCGACTGTATTCTGTCCAAGCATCACCTGCAACGAAGGCGCGCCTAGTTAGCTAACGTGCGATGGGATGGATGGACGGTCGGACGGATGGACGGACGGACGGACGGACGGGTGGTGGCTGGATGGACGGATGGCTGGATGGACGGATGGCTGGATGTACGGACGAATGGACAGGCAGACGAGCGCGCGAACAACAGAACGACGGCCAGAGATCACGGAACGTCGCTCTCACCTGAAACGCGGGCGCGAGTTCAATCTTCATGCCATTCGAGATGACGGTGATCGTGCGTGTGATGGCGTCGTTGTCGCCACGAATGTAGTTGACGATGATGGAGAAGGTTCCGTCGACAAAGTCGTGGGCGAGCACGTAGCTGCAGCCTCCGCTCGCAAAGTCGTACGCGTGCGAGTCGAAGGTGAAGAAGTGCTGGGAGCCGGCCATCATCGCGCTGCCTGCAAGCGTGTGAGACGCACGATCGCGCGCAAAATATCAGATATGCACTTATATAAATATATACATACACACTCATATACATATAATTATATACATATCAGTATAGTATATAAGTAGTATAACCTCAAAGCGTTCTAAAAAAGATAGCTCAGCAAAGAGCTCAAGAACATGTACATGTTTGTTTTTATTTATGCCAGAATTTGAGTGGGAAAAGTGGGAAATCGGTAAAAACGAAGGAAAATACGTGTCAAACCTTTTTGAGATTATTTACTCCTGATATATAATATATATATATATATTATATAATACTCATGTTCACAGCATAACGTTCTACTCTTTGTTGTAACTAATTTAGAATGTTGTTCAATTAATATGAAGAATTATAGGTCTGCAGATTCATGTAACGCCATCCACGTACAGAAATCTCTTGCCAAATGCAGCAAGTATTAGTGAAGGTATGCGTGCAAGCCACCAGGGTAAACTACGCGGCATCACACAATGATGGGTACCTTCGAATGGAGGAATGAAGTCGTAGGAAGGTGGTGCGTAGGCGTAGTACTGGTTCCACATGCCATGCTGAATGTCACTCAGCCTCAGGTCACGCACGTACTTGATCGCACGCGATAGCGATTGCTCGTCCCCGTATTGCGCATCTGAAATTCAGAAACAGCAAAAAAAAAATGTTAAAGCAATCTCCGCCCATCTAGCTATCTATCCAACTACCTATCTGTCTTCTGTTTACACGTTTGTCCATCCGTACTTTCATCGATCCATCTGTACAAGCAGAGTGTCTACATTATATAAGTATGCATAATAATATATATGTATCGTAATACAGTAATACCAGGAGTCTATCAATAGACTATCAGGAGTCTATCAGAATGTTTGTATGCATCTATGCACGTACGTACATATCATACGTAAAGCGCTAGCAACAGCTATAAGCTGAGGAGCAAGTAGCAAACACAGACAGACAGACAGACAGACAGACAGACAGACAGACAGACAGACAGACAGACAGACAGGCTGCGCAAGCCTCAAGCCTCGACACTCACCGTATGGCAGCTCATAGAAGCTGTGCCAGTCCTGCTGCAGGTACAGGTCTGCCATGAACTCGTTGGGGGGAGTCGGCGTGACGACGATGCGCACTGTGTTCCTGTAGTCTTTGACGAGGGCGATCAGACGAGCAAGCGCGCGCGAGCCAAGCTTGTCCACCTCAGCGTACCTGTACATCCACTGACCCTGCACGCAACGGATACATAGTAACAGTCATTACATAGTACATAATTACACAGTACATAACATCAGGCGTGAATAATAATAGATCTATATTATAATAAGAGAAAGCATATAGTATAAAGTATAATAAGAGAAAGTGTATACAGGGGAGATTCTCTCTGTAGAGACGAAGAGCGCTCTACTGTGACCGCTGGGATATCTAAGCACAAAGATGACGCCCACGAGCTCAAAGATGGCACCCACCTTGCCGTATGCCTTCTGGGCGACGTCCCTCACATACTGCGCGTCCTCGTTCTTCATCATGGCGTCGTAAGTGCGCTGCGCCTGGTCCTTCGCTCGGTACTTGTAGTCGTTGTAGGTGTCCTGCATTCCGTTGTAAACGTCGTTCACACGATACTGCAAATAGATGGCATTGACTCTTAACCTTTTGACCTTGAACCTTTCTCTCGAGCTAGAGATGACAAGCAATGTCTTGTATGATTAGAGACTGTTAAGTATTGACTGTTGAATCTGCTGGAAGCTGTTCTATTGTTTGGACTGCTGAACTGAAGACAACACAAGTTGGTAACATGAACTGAGGTCTTGGTTGTAGCGTGTCATTTATAGCTGCGCGTAGATACCCCAAAAACGTAATTACAGACTGATAGATGTCTACGCTAGAAGCATCACATTCCACACATGTGCCAATTTACCTGCAAGATCAGAGACTACATCAAACTTCGACATGCGTGATAACAACCCACACGAACACCCCAGCGTAGCTACTCCCAGTGAACGTACTACTCCGTGTGAACGTGCGCTGCGAGCGTACTTCCGTACCTGCATTCCGTTGTACGTATTCTTCACGTCGTCCCAGCGTCTCGTGACGACGCCCGTGTCAAGGTCGTCGTACATGGTGGACATCTTGCCAAGATGGCCCTGCGCCGCCTGGACATACTCGTGTTCCGCGGCGGCGTCCCACGAATTCATGAGCTGCTCTCTCATTGCTGCAGCGATCCGCGCAAAACACATTGTGAGATATCGTCCAACGCGCTAGTAATTTTAACGAAGTGGCTCTAATGTTCACATAGGGCCTACGGATGTGGCCATGGAAATGCCTGCTAGAAATGCGCTTCGCTCTCTGTGCTTACCTTCTTTACATCTCAGCCTTATTTGTGCATTTGCCCATTTGATGAATAATTGTGCAGCTTATTCACGATTTACCACAATTTAAATAAATTTTCTTGCAATGTAATTGTTTTCGAGAAAACATTTTTATCTTTAAAATTGGCGAGAAATCGACAACGACAATGGCGCTCACCGCTCACTTTATCCGTGCCGGCAGCCGTATTTGTTTGCCTGTGTCGTTCCATGGTTTCGTAGATGCTCATGATCTTCTGCTTGATGCGTTGCAGACAACTGCGCACGCACTCCTGAATCTCACGCACCTGTCACACGCACAGAATTCGCACGTTTAGTTATCGGAAATGCTAAACAATCGGTCGTAGATATATGGAATTAGTCGTTTTTATTTATCAGCAAAATGGCTAAAACAATCGGTGTGATATATTGGAATTCGCTCGTTTATTTATCGGAAATGCTAAACAATCGCGGTGGTTAGATATTATGGAATTCGCTCGTTTATTTTATCGGAAAATTGCCTAAACAAGTCGGTTGGTAGATATATGGAATTCTGCTCGTTTATTATATCGGAAATGCCCTAAACAATCGGGTGCGTAGATATATGAATTCGCTCGTTTAGTTATCGGAAATGCTAAACAATCGGTGGTAGATATATGGAATTCGCTCGTTTTAGTTATCGGAAATGCTAAACAATCGGTGGTAGATATATGGAATTCGCTCGTTTATTTATCGGAAATGCTAAACAATCGGTGGTAGATATATGGAATTCGCTCGTTTATTTATCGGAAATGCTAAGCAATTGGTAGATTATTCTCGAAGTTCCAGCCTAAATGTTCTCTTCTTACTTTGTCTCAGACAATCTTGTGAGTTGATCCATTTAGCATCCATAGAATCACTACGCCTTATTCATGATCACGGTTCATGCTCCGCGTGCATCATTTTACTCATTATAATAGTGCGGCCAGATCCGTGCACAATAAAGTTATAAAAACTGTGAATAAACCCACATTTAGTTTTTATTCGCTGCTGACATGACGGGCAGCAGCAGCATCTTACCGGTATGTAGTCGTACAGAGGTGCGATGCGCTCGGCTATGGCGGACAGGTATTCTTCGACCTTGTAGTAAAGCTCGTAGTAATAGCGATCGACTTCCTCCTTGTAAGGAGCGATCCAGTCAGTGGCCTCTGCCTTGTAGGTGTAGTATCGATCGTACCTAGATGTGAATCGAGCTCTTGTAAGTATAACAGCTGACGATCATGCCACATGCACATGCAGTCTCATTTAAATATATTTATATTACACATAGTTGATAATCTCTCTTGCTCTCTCTCTCTATATATTATGTATTTATATATATATATATAGAAAGAATATGACCCTGCCTACAAAAGACAATTTCGAAATTGTCCATTGGGCAACCCTCACATACAGGTTTGACTATACTAGCACTGCAGTGCTGCCACCTACCAGTCGTTAATCCTCTGTCTGGTTGCGTCGCGGAGGTCCTCCCGGGCGATGGCTGCTCTTTGTACAGCTGAGCTGTAGGCCTCAGACATCCGCTCCTGCTGCTGCCTCCTCTGGTCCTGCCACTCCCTATACGCCTCGCCTTCGTAAAACTCCCCGACCTTCTCGGAGGCTGACTGCACCATGCGCCTGCGTCAACATCGTTCACTTGTTTTACAGAGTGTGCACGCATTGTGTTACACCTCGCGAGTTTCGCGCATATAATTATTTAATATATAATATATATTGAGTTATATCCATATATTGAGTATATAATGAGTTGTATCCATTTAAAGTTGGTATCACTGGGTACGTGCGATGCGTGCACAATCATTACAGTGCCTTGGCAAACACATGAGACAATAAATTATTTCTTTTAAGAAACATGACGGATACAGTTTTTAGAGTTTTTTTTATGTAACTTGTTGACGTAATCCGCGTGTGTGGCTCATATTCTTGCACGCAATGCGTTACATGCCAGTGAACTATTCGTGCTACGTCGTTACTAGATCGTTTGAAGTGCCACCAGATGGCATCACAATGCAGGTAACTACAACGTTCAGCAGATGACCATAGCGACACATTGATTCTTTACAGCTCTCTCTATTATCTCCCCTTCTGTTCACTCTCTCTCTCTCCCCTTCTCTCTCTCTCTTTCAACCCCCTCTCGCTCGTGCTCTCTTTTTATTTTTCTCTCTCTCATTCTCTCTATATATATCTCCCCCCTCTCCCCCTCTCTCCTGCTCTGTAGTTACCTGCTCCAGTCCTGCAGCTGTTCGACGCGATCGAGTGGTGCAAACACGTCTAGTTTGTGCTCGCGCATGACCATGTCCACGTCCGATCCCATCTTTGCAACGATCCTGTTCGACTTGCGCTTTATTTGGTTGTACTGCAAGAATCAACACCGATTATTGACTATATAATCACTGATATATATATATATATACACACACAAATATATATTACGGTTTGATTGATATCGATTATATTCACTCACACACTCATCATCTCAAATACTGTCTCAGAATTTCCACAATCAATACCCAGCACGTGTGATTAAAGCTTGCCTTGTGAAATCAATTCACACATACACACACACGCACGCACGCAAACGCACGCACACACGCACATGCACACGCAGACACACAAACCTTGGATTTCAAGCTGTGTATTTCGCTTCGCATGAGGTGGTACCTCTCTGCCGCCTCCTGCTCCACATAATCGCCGACGACGCGCGTTACGATGTTAGCGTACGTCGGTCCGTTGCTGACGTAGTCCTGTGAAAACAACAACAACACACGTCATTAAGATTAACAACAACAACAACAACAACAACAACAGCAGCATAGTATGAAACAACAACATACGTCATTAAGATCAACAACAACAGCAACATCACAGTATGAAACAACAACATATGTCAATAAGATCAACACACACACACACGCACGCACGCACGCACGCACGCACGCACACACGCACGCACGCACGCACACACACACACACACGCACACACACGCACACACACACACGCACGCACGCACACACGCACGCACGCACGCACACACACACACACACGCACACACACAAGCACGCACGCACACACACGCGCGCCACAGTTTGCACGTACCGGGTATTCTATGTCGGGCTTGGCGTAGGCGTGCACGTGTAGGATGTATATGAGATGTTGAACATGGCTTCACCTCATCCTACCGCGCACGCACGCACGCACGCACGCACACACACACATTTTGCACGTACCGGGTATTCTATGTCGGGCTTCGTGTAGGTGTGCAGGTGTAGGATGTGAGAGGTGTTCAGCATGGCTTCGGCAAGTAGGTACGTCTCTGGGCCGTCGTGCCGAGCATTCAGGTCGACGATGTGCACCTTGAGAGCGGTCTCGTTGAGGTAGCCCGCCCATAGCTCACTGTACTCGTCAGGACGAGCTGAAACACACACACGAGAGAGTGAGTGAGAGAGTGAGTGAAGCAGCTATGCTAGATGACAAGTGAGAGAGTGAGTGAAGCAGCTATGCTAGATGACAAGCATAATCATCGTACATATATCGTGTCATAAATGCTGACAACAACCGTTTGCTACGTGTGCACGCGTAAGTACAGACATATCTGTACATCTGTACATCTCTACATCCTGCAATACTAAACTCTGCTCAACTCTAGCCCTGGTATTAACACACGCGTGCGTGCGAGAAAGCGCAGTTGTGCTTACTGGCATCCCATGTGACCTTGGCATTGGCGGAGAAAGGTCGCGTGGCCTGCACCTCCGCATCGACGGTGGCCGGCGGGCGGTCGTTCAGCTGGCTGGACAGCGCGGCGCTGTACCTGCTTCCGTCCATCGTGTAGCGAAGCGCCGCCTCGCCCTTCCACAGCAGCACCGGTGTTGCCACCTACGCGTCATCATCATCCCGAGAACAAGCGAGCACTGCGTCAACGCGCGTCTCTACGGAAACGGGCACCGGTCTACGAACGAAACTTTTGGGGTTTCCTCAGATTGGCAGTTACGCAGGGAAACCCATGTAGTGCATAATTATAGGGTGTGTTATAGAGGACACATCTATAGAACGGCCACCTCTATAGAACGGCCACCTCTATAGAACGGCCACCTGTCTGTAATGGACACTCACATTTCCTTAGTGACTCTCATACACAGGTTCGAATGTATCACTCAACCGTATACTCCTGATAATGAATAACAGCACGTGCGCTTGTGCTGACATCTATTAGGTGATTTTAAGACTATTGAGAGATTTTAAGGCTGTTGAGAGATGCACGTATATGAAAGTCTGAATGCATATAGGTCATCACCATCAACGTGCGTCCATGGAGGATGGGTGTGTGTGACTCTGCATAGATAAATGGAAGGGGGAAGTCGGGGCTGAAGAGGGGCAGGGGCAGGGAATACAGGGAAGGAAAGGGACAGCAGGGTGGGGAAGGTAGGGAGGGAGGGGGAGGGGCGGCGACCGCGCCACGTACCTCGACGGTCGTGCGTTCCATGGAGTGCTGGCCCTTCACGCTGATTCGCTGCAGTTCCCCATTTGCTTCCTGATACTCCGCGCAACCCTCAGCCTCTATGCGCTTACCGTCGCTGAACCTGAATCCGTAGAACCTGCAAACAAGGAGGAGAGAAGCGAGAGGTGAGTGACAGGACATGGTGATGGCGCAAGAGAGAACGAGAATTCGCGAGAAAGTGTACTGCTTGGTATGAAAGGTACACTGCTTGCCGTTCCTAACTCAGCACGAGGTTGGTCACTAGGTAAGTGACAATACAGTCATAGAAATATCGCGATGGGTGTCATATCGTCATGGCAACGCACAGCACAGATGCGTAGCGGGGGATCGATCAGACTCGATTCACTAGATTTATTCGGACACATACACACACACGCACACACACACGTGCACGCATGCACAATCACACACATGCGCGCGCACACACACACACACACGCCCACACGCACGCACGCACGCACGCACGCACGCACGCACGCACGCACGCACGCACGCACGCACGCACGTGCTCGCCACTCCTACCTGAGCGCGAGGTTTGTTGCCGGGTGAGTGACGGACCACGCCGCGCTGACGTTGCTGCTGCCGTAGCCGTCGTCGTCGTTACGCACGTGCAGCTGCACGGTGACATTGTCGTCTGCTCCCGGTGCGTAGGACAGTGACGTCACGCTGAGTAGGGGCACGGGAGAGCTCCAGGCACCCACGGTCATGTCATTAGACAGAACCACATCCTACGTGCGGAGACAACGACTGGGTTAGACTCGAGGCGATGGCATGAACGAATACAACCATAACCGCATAACAGAACAACTGACACGATGACTTATTTAGCATAGATTATCCCGTGCAACACAATAGAATGACATGAGCAGGCTCGAGGGGACAGAACAATTAAGTACTACCACATCCGAAATAGAACTGACATCAGCTTTTTAGCATAGATTTTTCCTGCTACTGCGCATGCAGGAACAGAAACACAAATCAGTAAAAACAACTTGGTTAGCAACACGGACCGGGCAGTATGAGTGCGAGGTAAGGTACTCGAACAAATGACAACCTAACCCTACCTCCACGAATAGTCAAGTTCGAACATGGCAATGCCAGCAACGACACCCTAACCCTACCTCCACGAATAGTCAAGTTTGAATATGGCAATGCCAGCAATTTCACATTAACTCTACAAACCCAGTCCCTCACTGCAACAGAGGGCAGCACTGGCTCATGGCAGAGAGAAGCGCTATGTGTGTAGAGCCATATAAGTGCAGATGACGAGCGTGGTTAGGGTTGGGGTTGGGGTTAGGGTAAGGGTAAAGGTTAGGGTTGGGGTTGTGGTTAGGATTAGGATTAGGGTCAGGGGTGGGGTTAGGGTTAGCATTAGGGTTAGGGTCAATGTTGGGGTTACAGTACGGTTAGGGTTAGCATTAGGGTTAGCATTGGGACGCACGGGGAGGGGGGGCACGTACCTCGTCCATGAAAGGATGCTGGAGGGTAATGATGGTGTGGTAGGCCTCCTCGCCCTCGCTCAACTTCTCTCTCTCGTGTCTCGCCATCAGCGAGGCCCGAGAGGGGGAGCCGGAAACGCGAGAAGAGGGCGTCGTCGATGTCACGATGTCGCGCTTCGCGTCCCAGTCGACCTCCAGTGCCCGCTCGAAGTGCCTGGATGAGTACTCGTCCCTCACTGTCACCTCGTACGCGCGCGACGGCAGCACCATCTGTGAATAGAGATCGCAATCAATCTTCGAGTGTTTTTTTTATTATTTCTGTTCGATGCTTATTCAGGCCCACTGTGCCTATGGACACCATCTACTGTTGTGTACAACACTTTCACAGACATTAAACACGCTCCAAACCAGAAAAAAAACAATATAACAATAGAACAGCGATCGGCTCGCTCACCCCGGCAGTAGTGATCATGGTCAGCGGGCTTCTCCCTTCCAGCGATGAGCGCACGACAAAGCCAAACTTCTTGCTGGGATGGTCGCCCCATCGGTAGAGCAGCTGGTGGTTCCAGTTGTCACGATCTTGGACCTCACTCTTAGCCTCCAGATTCAGCTGTAAAACAACACATATCCAGTGCTGCATTGCAAGCAAGCAATGCATAAATCTGATGCATGCACACCGGGATACAGGCAGGCCACACAAGTTGAAGTAGAAAAAAAATAGAAGGCATGCATGCGCAAAGACCAAATTCCAAAAATTTCAAAAATACCACCCTACGACTTACTAGCAGTACTATGTTCAAGGTACTACTAGCACTAGTGCTAAAGGTATTCTGAGTATAATATATGCTACAATCGTATATATAAGCATATGCTGCCCAGGTGTGAAAGTGAGACGACCATGGCATCGACAGAAAGAAAGCAGGCGGCTAACCTTGTGGTATGGGCATTTTGAGATGACAATGTATTCGTAGATCTGCTTTCCTCTGCTGTACTTGTAGTCGTAGCTGATCTCAGCTTCATACACCTTTTCTGCAGCCTTCTGCAGTTCCACTGCAATCACGGAAACACCTAGTTACACTGTGCAACAAAAATTACCTCACAGAACGTAGAGAAGCTACACACACTCAACATTCATCATCGATCCATCCTAACCATTATCCCAGGAAAAATATGGAATAATATAATATATATCATATAAAAATAAAATATATTAAATTATTTATTGATTTATTGTTTAAGAACTGCTGAATTAGCAGTCCTTTAGCTCACAGTCATGTTCAACGATTTGATGCCAACTTAAGAGTGTTTATGTATCGTTCACTAGTTTCATGATTTCTTGACGAATGAATGGGGATGAACACTCATCATGTGTATTTTCATTTAGGGTTGCGGTAATCGGTTGTACAAATAGGTTATAGAGATATAAAAAAAGTTCTTCGTTATAGTAAAGTCGCTAACACATACCCATTATAAAATCCGGAGTGAATAAAATCTCATGGGTCATGCTTCCCACGCAATTCATACGTGGGTGCCTCACATCCCTATCTATCCACAAGTATCCACTTTATGTGATATATGTGTGTTCCACCAACCTCCACTCTACCCATCAGTATCCACGCTATATGATATATA
>NW_014577530.1:106865-108964 GCF_000485595.1 Priapulus caudatus | reverse complement strand
AATGCGGGAATCGGTTGTCTCACTCCTGTTATTTTTCTACTCTTGATAATATATATAGGGTTAGGGTTAGGGCTAAGGTTAGTCAGAAATAGCTAAAGAGCGAGGTCAAACAGAGGTCAGGGGGACATAGACCCTACGAGTGCTAGTGCAGGGAAGCGATTATGATGCCTACGCTGGGTAGCCATTGTTGTAGCCTTCTACGTAGCCGGTGCCGGATAGCGAATACAGCAACTTGCTTCCGTACTTCGCTGAATACTCTCTGATGTTCACCCTGCCGTCTTCGTAATCAAGGTCGTAGTCGACCCTGCAGCAGACAAAAGATGCTGTAAGCAGGATTTCGCAATCACATCTAAAAATGCACGCGAAAAAATCTCCGGCTGGAAAAGTGCCGAAATTTCTACCACGAGTGGAAGGAGCACTCGAAATTTCACACGGGGAAAGAAAGTGTACACACGTTCGTCGAGAAAAAGAAAATGTGCGCGCATTCGACGAAAACAAAAAGAAGCACGACACATGGAGAAAGAAGAAAGGGCATGTGTTCGACGTAAAAGAAAAGAGAGCATAACACGGAGAAAGAAAGTATGCCCACGTCAAATGAAGACAATACAAGAGCGGATCATGCAGGGGAAGAAAGTGCGCGCACGTTCGACGAAACACAAAAGAAGACAAGAAAACAAATGGCAGCCCGCGACAGACGACGTACTTGTAAGTCTGGAAATAGTCGGACGTGACGGTGTAGTGCAGCGATTTACTGTACGTGTTGCGGCTCTGACTCGCGTCGCCGTTCGCCTCGATGCCAAGCAGACACTTCTCGCCGACCTTGATGAAGGTGTCGGTGAGATTGAAGGGCGCGGCGCCGTAGTAGTCCGAGCGACTCGCAAAGATGTAGCCCATAGTGATCGGTTCGGCGAACCAGCTCTCGAGCGAGACAGACGCGCGCTTCTCACCGTCCGTCGCCTGAAATGCGTGAAGATCACACAAAGGTCGTGAGCTGTGGCTAACTCCACTTATTTTCATGTAATTTGCAATTCTGGTTTAAACTTGCATCTTACAAAAATGGCGCCCTAATATTTTCAATCGATTTGCATTTCTTCAATCGATTCCCTAAAATTCTACTTGTTAATCCACTGGTAAACATATCTCAATTTGATATCATCGATAAAAATCAAAGGATTGGAAAGGATCGATATATCGAAAGAAGTACCGCATCACAAAAAAATAAACACAGGTTTTCAAATGAAGCCAAATGGTAACAAACAAAATAAATTTTGCTGCAAACCCCAACTCTCATCCAACACAAAGGCATTCTTAAAATTCATCACTTATCTCGTAAAAATTTAAGATAGTGGCCCCTGACTAGCAACTCGTTGGTGTGTTGAGTCAGTAACGAATAACTTACACTGCCCTCGGCTAAGAAGTTGACAATCTGCTTGTTCTTGCAGCGCATGAGGAACTCGGCTCGTGGCCGGTATGCCTCCACGCCGGAGAAACCTGCCTTTGAGTAGAACATCTCCTAGTGAACAGAAGAGACGCGAGACGCTGTTAGAACTAATGCTTGCTGCTGCAACAACTAATCACTCTCGCGTGAAACAGCAGCAGCAGTAGCAGCAGCAGTAGCAACAGCAGCAGCAGCAGCAGCAGCAGCAGTAGCAGCAGCAGCAGCAGCAGCACTAGTAACATCAGCAGCAGCAGTGCAGTGGTCACTAGTCGATTGGTTGCCACAACCAGACAACCAATGCGATCAGGTCTCATGTAGCAATGTATTTGCATTACGATATTTCTCGTTAGAATCGTCACGTACGGTTGTTATGTACTTATTGTATTTGCTGTCATGATGTTATTGGTTATGCACTCAATAATGAAATGACACATATTGGGTATACTATTGATCACTTCACGATAACTTCATACTATGACGATGTTCACGAATTCCCCACCGTCACTTGAACGCACTCTGACGTGCGGGACGACCGTAATGCTGCGAAGCCACAGTTCCATATTGCTACACAGAGTTGTAGATCACTAGAAGAACATGCCCACAACTAGTTCTGCAACTGTGTTTGCTAGGAGAAACCTGTCTAGATTATACTTATATATAC
>NW_014577530.1:101292-106287 GCF_000485595.1 Priapulus caudatus | reverse complement strand
GAAGTCACTAAGCAGCAAAGTCGTTAACTGAAGTCACTAAGCAGCAAAGTCGTTAACTGAAGTCACTATTAACCAAAGTCGTTAACTGAAGTAACTAAGCAGCAAAGTCGTTAATGGAAGTCACTAAGCAGCAAAGTCGTTAACTGAAGTCACTAAGCAGCAAAGTCGTTAACTGAAGTCACTAAGCAGCAAAGTCGTTAACTGAAGTCATTAAGTAACAGTAACAGTACAGTATTAGTTAAGCGAATTCATTCGCTCGACGCGATGCCGCAATGCGTATCTGGTGCTCGCTCCTACCTGCTGTCCCTTGTAGTTTGTGACGATGAGACCGGTGAAGGGAGTTGGACCGAGGGTAGCCGTCACGCTCGCCAGCTCTGTACCGTACGTACTAACGGCAAACTCCACGTCGAGTTTCAGCGAGTCCGTCATCACCTTGCTGACGTCGAAGCGCACGCCGTAGTCGTAGGGGGCGCTCATCGTGAAGTCGACCGCGCGGCGGAACTGGATGCTGGGCGACGTCTCGTCGTTGCCGGTCCAGCGGAAGGCGAGGATGGGTTCGCCGAGGTGAACGTAGGAGAACTCGCCGGACCTGGAATCCGGCAAGATGGAAACGGAGTTTCACGGAGAGGAATGGAATCGGTGCGTTAAATCGGAACGTGAACGAGTTATCAGTGCGTCCGTTATCAGTGCGTTACGGCGCACAATGAACATGCCAATTGGGAATGAATCAAAACAGATTATTTTGATTTTAATTGGCTCACGGCCACACACACCCACATGATTTTTATGCGAGTATTTACACATTAAAAATGTTGAGCAAGGTGGCTATGGGTCCAAAGATACATCACATCGTACTTCACGCCTCACATCGTACCTTATGCCGGTGATGTCGCTGTGTTGAATCAGCACACCTCAACAACATTTTGAGCAGACAAATACACACAACAGGTTAATACAAATATCGACCCTATAGATGCATTATATTGTACCTGATGCCGGTGATGTCGCTGTTGAATCGGCACGTCTCCCTGCCGGCCATGCGCACGTTGCCGGAGAGCAGGAAGCCACGGCGGGTAGCGAGGCTCGCCTCGTAGACGACCCGGAGGTCGTCGACGTAGAGCGGCGCGTTCACCCGCACGTCCATCGAGCTCGCGACCCGCTCAAGGTCATACGACCCCGACCCCGTGAAGCTGGCATCGAAGACAACGTCGCCGCGGTAACGGTAGAGCGTCATGCCGCTGTCAGGCCAGGACATCGAGGTCTTCGCGTAGACGTACTCGTGTCTGGAATGCGGACGTGCGCGTGCAAACGGATTAGCGACGGGTAGTCAGGGTTGGAGGTTTTCGTCGTTTTACGTTCGATTTTGTTTATTAATCATTGATTAATAATTTTTAGTATTTAATTAGAAAATTAATTATTTATTTTATAATTTATTGATTAAATTTAATTAATTTGATTAAAATTATGTGTTAGGGTTAGGGTTTTTGGGTGATACTGTCATAATTGAATGGCATTATCCTACTCTTCGTGTAAAGTGGTTGTCAAGCATACCAGACAACTGGACAAGGAAGATGAATTCATCCGCATGTTATAATTTTGTGTCGATTAAGTTTTTACAACGGCGTCGATTTGTTTTGCATACATGAACTTGTCCCACTCGAAGCAGTTTACAAACACCTCAAAGGAGAAGCTATTAATACTTATTATATTTTCACCTCAAACGAGTAGTGATTAATGCATAATTTATGCATTATTTTACTTACACTAACATAATTATAAGGGGGTGGGGGTTATTCTACATTTTGTATGTGTCAAACAGTCTAGACGAAAGTCAAGAAAACCTATGATACGTAAATTTTTTCAAATACGTAGTGATAATCTACAATTTTACCTGTCTTTGTTATATGTGAACTCCAGTGTGGGTGAGCCGTTGCGCAACTCAAAGCTTCCGTCAGCAGAGTGGCGTGTCTGCGGCGTGGATACGGCCATCGTTCCCTCCAAGCGAACAGAACCCCGGAAGTATGCTAAAGCAGTTACGTCACACACGTTATATTATAATCACATATTATTAGGGGTGAATAATGACAAATCAGTCGTTATTCATTTTCACTCATTCATTTTCATTTGTCATTATTCACCCCCTGATATTGTTATATATTATTGTAAATATGAATGTGTTTATCATGGCACATTATGCAAGACAATGCGATAGCATGTGGCAGTTAGTGTTTTTTGTTTATTTGAAATCGCACTGTGCTATCATAGATGACAACCCACTGCACCATCATACGGACTGACGGATGATTATATGAACATATTATTAGATGCTATGAAACTATAGTATTAGCAGTGGATCTAATACGAACACATCCGCGGCACCTTGGTCTGCTCCTTCGTCGTGTGTACCATACCTGTCAGGCCAACGTTGGCGTACTCGTTTCCATTCTGAACAGAAGAGAACGCTAGCGTCGTGCGGTCCGACGCCAGCGCGATTTCTGATCGATGCGCCATCTGTTGATTGTACGAGTTATACTCTACGCTGGTTAGAATGGTTCCCGGCACATCTGTGCGAACGACCTGAAGCAACAAGTGAACGGTACATTAGATAATCCGCATGTGAGACGCAAAATAAACCTGCTTGAAGGGTGTAGGCTGGAAACGAACCTACCATGCAAAAATACCAAGCTTACTTAAATATTTTCGTAATCTTATCACGTCAAAACTGCCCCGACTATTTTGAATGATTGATCTTGTAATCATTAGTGCGTTCTATTATCACATTTAATTAATTTTAACACATTTTAATCTTATTTATCACATTACCACGGCAACAGTTATCAACACACAGTACACACCTGCGTGAACGTAGCCATCCTCAGAGGATTGAAGGGCGTCTCCACCCTCGCCGAGAACTGCATGTCGTTCCACGCGACGATATCCTGCGTGATCACTGTGTAGATCACTTGGTCGCGCGCCCACCGCGCCGTCGCCTCGACCTTCCGCGGGATGCAGAGCGTGTTCAGCGCGCACGGATACGTCACGTTGCCGCTCACCGACAGCTTCTCCTCGGGCCGGTGTCCGGCGTCCGGAGCGACGTCAAGCGAGAACGTGCGCAGGTACTGACCGGAGACGATGCTGTAGTCCTGCATGCCGGCGACCACCGTCACATGAAGCTCGTCCCAGCGGATGTCGACCTCAGTGACCTGCAAGCGCGAGAGATTAATTTTTGCCGATTGAAATTTTGCGGCCCACCTCGACGAGATTCTTAAAGATAACATTGATGACAATACTAACTGATAACCTTGATGATAACCTTGATGACTTTTAATAATAACCTTGATGACATTCTTAATGATAACCTTGATGACAATTTTAATAATAACCTTGATGACAATTTTAATAATAACCTTGATAACAATCTTAATGATAACATTGATGACAATCTTAATGATAACCTTGATGACAATATTTATGATAACATTGATGACAATCTTAATGATAACCTTGATGACAATCTTTATGATGACTCATAACGACAGAATTTACAGTCTCCTTTATCTGTTTACACAACTGAACGGAAACTGCATTGATGCAGTCATGCACACATCCTTGCACGTCTGCAGTCTGTGTCTCTGTCACACCTGCACATCGCGTTTCACAAAATTACCTTCTTAGGGCCGTCCTTCATCTTGAGGGTGGTGACGGTAGAGTGTCCGGGGCGTGTCGCGCTTACTTGAATGATCTTCTCAGACTTTGAAGGGCGTTCCAACACAGCTTTCATCATGTATTCATCATTGCTGTTAGGCCTGCAATGTCATATGTTTAGTGACATTATCAACTGATATAACATGTATCATAATCTATGCGCAGAATCTTGTTTAAATTGCCTATATACGATATAGCTTTTGTACCTTTCAGCGTTAAAAGTACTAACTCCCAGCTCACATCCCTCGCCTACATACTATACCTATCTCTAGCTGTGGACTTCACCCTTACCTGAGCACAAACTCCCAGCTGTTCTGGTTGCTGGCGTGCACCCACTTCTTCTGCACGCGCACGCTGATCGGGTCGCGGTCTGGCAGGCCCACGGTGACGAGCACCGACTCTCCGTCGTACGTCTCCCCGGGGAATCGCTCCAGCTGCGACGTGACGACGACCTGTCGTCCGATGTCCCACGCCGTCGTCCACGTCA
This sequence comes from Priapulus caudatus, assembly GCF_000485595.1. Taxonomy (NCBI): domain Eukaryota; kingdom Metazoa; phylum Priapulida; class Priapulimorpha; order Priapulimorphida; family Priapulidae; genus Priapulus; species Priapulus caudatus. The sequence continues at coordinate 102,095 of NW_014577530.1, read as the reverse complement.
GGTCAAAGAGACCTGCGTGCGCGCGGTGCGGGTGAGGAGACAGCAAGGAAGAAAGTAAAATGGCCACCTAACCACAACAGTGATCAACGACGAAGCTAAAATGGCTGCCGGGTCAACACCCCATTTAACGTGTGCACAGTTAGTGTTACGCAAGCGTGTGACGTACGCGCTGGAAACACGATGAGACAGAACTCGAGAAAGAATCAGAGAGAAATAAATCTAAAAGAGATTAATAAAGGTTTAACAAATGTTAAAACAATAAGGTTTTTAAACGAAGAAAGGTTCAACGACTATAAAGTAACACCGGAAAATAATGAGTTGGATTGGCGAATATTTGTCGGACTAACCGGGTCGGACTTTCTCGATGGTAGCTTGGCTTGTGATCTCTCTGCCGGGATAGGTGAACTGTAGCTGACCGTTCAGTCTCGAGGGCGCGCGTTCGCTAGTCAAGGTCAAACGACCCGCCAGCTTCTTGTTTCTCGCATACCTGTATATGCATGGAAGAATAATGACATCAAGTATTACCACACATCCAAGATTCCTACAATGAACCACCAAATGGCCGCCCACTCAAAACGGAGAGCAAGGACGAATGTAAAATGTCAACGTAAGCAATGAAAAAGCTAAAATGGCCACCCACCCACAACAGAGAGCAAGAAAAAGCTAAAATGGCTGCCCACCCACAATAGTGGTCAAAGAAGAAGCTAAAATAGCCACCCATGCACCCACAATAGTGATCAACAAAGAAGGTAAAATGGCTGCCCACCCACAATAGTGGTCAAAGAAGAAGCTAAAATAGCCAC
>NW_014577530.1:93726-101282 GCF_000485595.1 Priapulus caudatus | reverse complement strand
CTCTAGCTGCTCGTCCGTGCTCGGGTCGCGAAGCTTGTATGCGATCGTCGCCACCTCCTTCCTCCCCCTGCCCCCACCACCCACCTCCTCCCTCCCTATACCTACCTGCGGGTCTTGGACTTGGTGAAGGTTAACTCGTATGCGTGCACGTCGTAGTCTGGCCACGCCGTCGACTTGAAGCTACCCGTCTCCGTGTACTCTAGCTGCTCGTCCGTGCTCGTGTCGCGAAGCTTGTATGCGATCGTCGTCGTCTCCTTCCTCCCCGACGCGCCCAGCCGGTGACTCACCTGGAAGCGCGTCTGGTAGTTCTGCAAGGAAGCGGAGCGAGAGACACCGGTTACATGGTGTTACATGATGTTGTGTGTTACGTACGTGTTGTGTGATTTGTGTGTATGGTGTGTGTTGTGTGATTTGTGTGTGTGATGTATGGTGTGTGCCGTGTGGTGTGTGTTGTATGTGTTGTATGTGTTGTGTGATTTGTGCGTATGGTGTATGGTGTGATTTGTGCGTGTGGTGTATGGTGTGTGGTGTGTGTTGTATGTTGTGTGTGTTATATGTTACGTGTTACATGTGTGTTATGTGTTATGTGTTTTGTGTTACGTGTAGTGTGTTATGTGTGTTATATGTTACGTGTTATATGTTTTGTGTTACATGTTGTGTGTTATGTGTGTTATCTATTGTGTGTTGTGTTATGTACTATATATGATAATCTGTTATCTGTTGTATGTTATGTGTATGTATTATGTGTTATGTGTTATATGTGTGTTATCCATTGTGTGTCTGTTGAGCACCGGCAAATAGTATTTACTACGAGTATTAGATCTTATTATCTAAGTTTATTGAGATACAACATTGTATTATATTGGTTGTATGTGTATCATGTGTATATTGATTAATATATATCATCAAGAGCATATAAAGAAGGAGAGCGTACAACGGTGAAATGCTGAAACCATGTTGCAGTATTATTGATCAGCTGTCCTACCTTGTTAATACAAAACAAACCGCATGTCCCTACGATGCCCCTACGCTGAGATAATGAGCGGTGAAAATCTGGTATTTTGGTAAACCGACTCGAGATCAGTGTTTTACTGCGACTGTCTCTCGTTTTGTGGACTGTATGTTGCTTCCGGTCGCTGCTGTGTAGCGCTGACTCGATACGTTATTACTACAGCGTTACTATGAATGTGTGTACACATAGTGTATATGTGTGTTGTGTATGCGTGCACGAATGTGTGTACACGTAGTGTATATGCGTGTGTATGCGTGCATGAATGTGTGTACACGTAGTGTATATGCGTGTGTATGCGTGCATGAATGTGTGTACAAGTAGTGTATATGCGTGTGTACGCGTGCACGAATGTGTGTACACTTAAGTGTATATGTGTGTGACATGTGATTCTATCGATGACAGTTCACCTGTTTAAACTGCTTCACATTCCCGGCGACCTCGAACTCGGCTATCGGCGAAGTAAAGGTCATGTCTATGTTCAGCTGCCTGTTCTTACTGTTACCCGACTTTTCCACTTGACCTGTTGAGCAAAGGCAAAATTTTAAACATCTCATGTCAATGTTGAACTAGCTACGGTTACAGTGTGCACTCGTGTACGTCAGGTCAAACAGTCACGTTGGCCAGATAACCAAGAAATAGCAAATGTAACACAAGGATTACGTATTTTCTAAACGGGTGCTTATCATCGAGTGAACTCTATTCACAATTTTCCTCATCTCTATTGACTATGCGAAGAGTGGACGACTGCGTGAAAGATGGCGGAAAAAACACTGTGAAGCAGATTTCATTCCTTAATAAAGTTAACAGAGATTATTACCAAACTTGATAAAAGTACTAATAGCAATCATGACCATACTCGTGCAATGCATTGCATTGTCAAAAACAGCAGCAAAGCGCACACGAAACGCAACGCTCTTTTCGAAATGCGAAAGAGAAAGAAAAAAATCGACTCGAAAGAAAAGAAAACCCGCGCGAACGAACCTCTCAGCGTGATGGGCGTGGCCGTGAGCTCGGTGATTGACAGGTCTACGTCTAGCTTGGCCTCACGCGTGTAGTCCAGCTTGCCCTGCAGAGTCACCTGCGGGCGGTTCGGTGCCTCGAAAACCAGAAACGGACTGAAGCGGACGAAGTCGCCGATCTTCTCCGACTGGAACTGCCCCGTGAGAACGTACTGCGTGTTCCGATCCACTGTCAGCGTCACACTGTGATGTCAATCACGTTGTTCACGATTAGACTCACCATATAGCACCTAACTATACCTGTATTTATCACGCGCGATGTCAATCATGTCATGTTTTTTTCATTATCGTCATTTCATTATCGCTTTTACGCTGATCTCCTTTCCTTGCTTTAATCACGTTATTTCCTTTTGTGTGATGTCGATCATACGTCAGAGATTACTAAGTTCCACATCACTACACTCACAGCTATGCAACGTATCGCGCACACTGTCTGTCATGCATACTCGAACTCTCAACTCTACTCTCGGACGCACGCACGCGCGCCTACCTGCCGCGCTTCAGAGCTGGTTCGTTGATCGCGCTGCCCTCCAGGCCCAGCTTCTTGTACGGACTGCGCAGGTTCGCGCTGAAGGCCAGATCGGCTTGATTGACGACGAGGTCGGTGGTCCACTCGCGGTCGATCGATGATCCGGGTGTGTCCATCGACAGGCGCCCCGTGAAGGTGTTGTACGTCTTGCCGTCCTTGCGCACCTTTCCAATTTAAATTTAATTTAATTTAATTCGATAATAAAATTGAAAACGATTTTTGGGTTCGCTTACCCGCGATTCAAGGATTCGCGATTAAAATCGTTCGATTTTTAGCCATACGTTCTGATTTAGACGTGGGCCTGTTCCAGTGCCCGCTTAAATTCCCCACGGCACATATCTTTGACTAAGTACAACAGGTTAGATAACTCTTAAAATAACTCAGGAGGCTAACAGTCTCTTTCTGAGGTCGGTCACGTATATGCCCAGTGCTGCGAGCCTACCTTCTGTTTCTGCCATCGCGCCTCAAACTGGTAGTCGGTGAAAGTCTTGTCTGTCTTCTCAAGAGTGATTGCAACGCGGCTCGGTCCGGTGAACGGATACCACGGCGCTGCCTCCTGCAAAAATCAAAGGGACGTACAATGCTTAACGCTGCATCGTTTGTTTTGTACAGAAACAGGCAATTTATAGATGATGTCAGCTACTCTCAGTTTGGGACAGAACCTTGCCCACCAAGAATGGACGAAAACGAGAATGTCGTAAGAGAATGCCTACTTCTGTCCCATCAACTAACTAGAGCCCATCATACTTACGACCAAACAAAGGCCAGCAAATCTATCATGAGATTCAACTATACTTCAGCCAGACACTGTGTAAAGACCACGAGTAAAATGTAAATAATAAAATAAAAAAATAAATAATTACATTAAATCAGTATTAATAAAATATAAAATAATTAAATAAGTAATAATAATAAAAGAAATAAATAATAGGTAATATAAATATATAAAATTAAATAATAGTGAGTTAATTAATAAGCGCCTACCTGCAGCGTTGCGTTGGGGAATGCCACCTCTGCACAGAGCTGCATGCCGAGGAAGCGAGCGAGCCGGTCACCCGTGCACAGCGTCTCGTCCGTGCGACCTTCAACCACACCGACGACCTCCACCTCGCCCTCCTGGTGCACGCTGTAGATCTTGGAACTAGCGCCGGGGAAACAACGCGATTGCCGTTAGTTTTCACCGACTCTACTATGTACTGATTATACTTGTTGCTTATATTACATTAATATTTATTAATTACGTTATTAAAGTTAAAAGTTATATAAACATATATATATAGAAGTTATTTATTTAACTTTTTCATTATCGTACTCGGTTAAATATCCGTAGCAAACGATTGCCAATTGCGATTGCCTGAATTGAAAGTTTTTAAATCGCACGAAAGATGACCGCAACTGAACACGAAGGCAGGCAGGCACGATGCCCGCCAGAGGGCGCCGCTGCGCACGCCTCTCCTCCAACCGCGCGCGACTAGCGTCCTCCAGGGGGCGCTCACCTTACGTCGAGGATCTCGAGCTTGTCTCGCGGCATCTTCAGGTCGACGTTGAACACCTCACCGTCCTGCAGCTGCACGCGTCCCTCGATGGCTGTCGACGAATGAAGCGTGGCGACCGTGCGCACACCAGTCCGCGCCACCGTAGCATCCGTCACCATGAGTCCGGCGATCTCCACGGCACCGCTGCATGACGACGATGACGAAGCAGACACACGCGAGCAGACGCCTCGTTATTATTGTTGTTATTGTTATTTATTATTATTATTACTATTATTGTCGTTGTACCATTATTATTATTGCACTGCTGTGTACGACGATGCAAGCAAACAGATGCACTATTATTATCATCATCATCATCATCATCACAATCATCATCATCACAATCATCTTTACTATTATTAATGGCCATCTGGTCGTGAGGGGGTGTAAATTTACGCTCTTTCACCTGGGTAACTGCTCACCTGGGGGGACCGCTCACCTGCATTACCTGCCCACCTAGCACTGTAGCAGACTGCTCACCTGGGTAACTTCCCACCTGGAGGGACCATTCACCTGGGTAAATGCCCACCTGGGGGGACCCCTCACCTGGGTAACTGCCAACCTAGCAGACTGCTCACCTGGGTAACTTCCCACCTGGAGGGACCATTCACCTGGGGGGACCCCTCACCTGCGTTACCTGTCCACCTAGCAGACCGCTCACCTGGGCTTGATGTGGCCGTCGATGTTGAAGCTGCGTGGTGAGATGAAGATCTGGCGCAGGTCGAGCTTTCCGCGGAGGCTGAGGTCGACGGTGAAGGTGCCGTTCAGGGTGAGGTGTATGGGAATACCCGTGCCCGTCGGCACGCGCATCTCCGTGTCGAGGAACATAGAAGACATCGACGCATCGTAGCTGTGTTCCTGGATCATACATGCATACATGAGTAGGTGTGTGTGTGCGTGCATGTGCGTGTGCGTGCGCATGTGTGTAGTTGTAAGTTCCACAGATGACCATTCCATCATCTGATGAACAAACATTAATTTATCGATGAACAAAGTCTCAAATTATGTATGCATATATATACATATAGCTCCTATACGATACGAGAAGGCAAAGACGACGACATCATTGCTTGGGTGTGTGGCTGGCACTGGTGCATACTAGGCAGTTATTTCTCTACCTGATGTTTTTTTTACTCTCAAGAGAGAGTTGAAGTTCCACAAATGACCATTACTGACCATTCCATCATCTGATGAACAAACATTAATTTATCGATAGACAAAAGTCTCAAATTGTGTACACATATATAAATACATGTGCATACACACGTACTTATAAGCTATACACATATATCACAGTGCTCTTACCTTGGCTAGCTCTATCATCATTGAAATCGTGTTAATTTTTCCGAGTTCCTTCAGCGACTCCAAGTCGAAGAAATCAATCTCATTTCCCATGATCTTGTAGTAGAAGCTGCCGCTGGTAGTATCAACCATGCGCGCATCGTACTGTAACGAAGTCACAACTGCTCACCACCCGATATACGCACGGGGGAAGCACGACAGACAGACAGATCGCAAAACAACGGTAAGACATAATATAAGCATAAAGAAATTAAATAAGTTATATAATATATAATATATGAGAAGATATAGAAGCTATATAGCTTCTTATATAGTATAGATATAGTATTCTTTATGTTTATATATATAAACATGAAGAATGCATGCTCTCTTTACCACAGACATGCTCACTTATCTCAAACTCGATTGATCATGGCATAATAATTACGAGTAGTGTCATAATATAGACTATAATATAAGACTATATATATATATATATATATATATATAATATATATATCATAGTCTCTCTACTTGTCCTCTGCTCTCTCTCTCTATTATTATATAATATATATTATATATATATAGACTATATAGCGTCTATATACAGACACTCCTGATATTATCACGTTCATCTCATCTAATAACAGACGTCTACTACTGCACGAGGTTTTCTCGTCATGTTTGCTGAGTGGCGTTGTAGCGCCCTGTGGTGGTTTAGCTTACTGCCTGGTGGAGGCGTGACATCCTGCGATCAGCGATCTCTCCGCTGGACACGGGTTCAGCGATATCGCTGAAGTAGCCTCCCGGTTGGAACATGCTCGCGATCGTACGGTCCAGTCCCTCGACGCGACCTCCGAGCTGCAATCGTTAACGCACGCGCGGGGGGAGAAAACATGAGCGCACTGCGTATACGGTTTCTTTTTTTACGTGCACTTTTCTTGTACCACCCTCAAAAAATACCAACGATTACAAACTGTCCTGGGATTAACAAACGCGCACCCACTATCCCCCCTCCCCCTTCCATACACACACACACACGCCGCACGCGACGCACGCACCACACAGCTGCGTGAAAGGAGAGGGGTATAGCGCATGGGAGGCGAGGAGGTAGGGAGGAGGTAGGGGTAAAGAGAGGTACGCACGCTAGGAAGGCGAAGGGAGGCAGGGGGAGGGATGAGGGAGCGGTGGAGCGTAGGGAGGGAGGAGGCGGTATCCGCGCAGGGGAAGGAGGGAAGGAAGGAGAGATGGAGGCAGATAGGGAAGGAGGGGGTATCTGCACAAGAGGAAGGAAGGAAGGAGAAGGCCGAACCTACCTCGAACAGGTTTACGGAGCTTCCAAACACGTACACGCTGGAAGGAAGGAGGGGGTATCTGCGCAGGGGAGGGAGAGAGGGAGAAGGGAGGCAAGGGGGGAAAGAGAAGGGCGAGCCTACCTCGAACAGGTTGAGGGAGCTTCCGAACACGTCCACGCTGACGTTGAGCATGCCGCTGCGAGGTAGGAACGAGTCTCGGCTGAAGATGGTGTGTGCCTCGACGGAAGCCCCGCTTTGCAGCAACGGAGAGAAGAACGAACCTAGACAACAACGACATACGTGCGCGTGTTAGAGGTTAGAGACACAAACAGGTCTCCGTCGTCACTGCTACAGGGCGTCAGACACAGTAAACCAAGAGGCCTGTGTCAGGACTAACAAGGTGTGAGACCTGGTGACAGACCTGGTGTGTGAGAGTGGTAGAAACAACGGAATCATCCGTCCATGCTGAGAGCTAAACGCACCTTCGTTCGATCGCGCATCGCATACAGAAATAACGGCTCATCCGTCCACCCTGAATGTTTCACGTACGATCGTCCATCCTACCATGAATGTTTCACGTACGATCGTCCATCCTACCCTGATGAATGTTTCACGTATGAACGTCCACCCTACCCTGAACGTTTCACGTACGATCGTCCATCCTACCATTAATGTTTCACGTACGATCGTCCATCCTACCATGAATGTTTCACGTACGATCGTCCATCCTACCCTGAATGTTTCACGTACGACTACGATCGTCCACCCTACCCTGAACGTTTCACGTACGATCGTCCATCCTACCATTAATGTTTCACGTACGATCGTCCACCCTACAATGAGAGTTTTCACGTACGATCGTCCATCCTACCATGAGAGCTTTCA
>NW_014577530.1:82253-93716 GCF_000485595.1 Priapulus caudatus | reverse complement strand
ATGAGAGTTTTCCCGTACGATCGTCCACCCTACAATGAGAGTTTTCACGTACGATCGTCCATCCTACCATGAGAGCTTTCACGTACATACCTTCGTAAGCGCGTGAGAACTTGCGGGCGTCGGAGCTGAATCGTTGCTTCAGGTCGCTGTGTAGCAGATGCTTGCGAACCTCCTGCTTCAGCGGAGAGCTCGACTCCGCAATGTTCGTCAGGTGCGTCCACACAAACGAGCCGACTGCCGGGATGAGAAAACAACATTGCAGTTAGCGCGTGCATGCCAGGGGGCGCTACAATCGTAGCGCAGGTGCTAATAGAAATTATCCAATCACATCGTCCCATTGATCACGACAGGGGTCAATGGAATGTTCTGTCCTTCCTGTAAGGCACACAACTTGTTGTTATTGTTGTAGTTGTTATTATTGTTGTTGCAGTTGATTAACTTGTTGTTGTTGTCGCAGTTGATTAACTTGTTGTTGTTGTTATTGATGTTGTTGCAGTTGATTAATTTGTTGTTGTTGTTGTTGTTACGAGATTAACTTTATTAACTTGCAGTTGATCAAGTTGTTGTTGTTGTTGTTGTTGTTGCGCTCTCGCGCGTGCAGCGGACCCTCACCTTGGTTCATCGGTTCGTTGAGCAGCATCTCGACGACATTGTCGATGACGTCGTTGGTGGCGCAGTGCATCGCACCGAGGTACGCCGCAATCCTCACCTCATCCGGGGCACTGATCTGCTCGTAGACTCTGAGCAGCGGCTGTCGCTACGGGGACAGTGACGCGTGTTAATTAATGCCGTAATTAATTATAATTATTAATAATACCTTTTAGTTAATTATTTAATTAATAAATTAATGAATGCGTAATTAACGTGGTAATTAACGCGGATCGTAACATGTTAGTTAACACGGATGGTGAAATGAATTAAGATGGTTGATTAAAACATGGACAAGGTTAACCTAGGTTTCTGGCACCTAGGTTCCCATCTCACACATTACAATCAACCTGCAATCAACTGATGAATAACTTTACTATAAACAACAGACATGTCATATAAGATATATAAATAATAATATAGATTACTATTATAATCTATTTCGAATCACCCAGGGTGGCTAGAAACAACCCCTGGTCTTCGCAAGGATTGGTCTGCGAGTTTTTGGCACGTACGTTGTATCGGTCGTTGTCGCACGGGAGTCGATGCATTGCGTCAATGGCTGCCAGTCTCATCTCTATCGGAGACTCTCCGTCCGTGATGCAGGCGCGCAGGTTGTCATAGGAACCAATCAACACGCCGGCGTTGCCGAGAGCTTTCAGCGACATCAAGATCTAAAACAAGAGGACATTTGGTCATGCATGGCGATAAATTAACTAATATTCTAAACTAAACTCTTCTTAACTAAACTGCTAACTTACTCGCTATAAGTTAACTAATACTCTCATAATATGCAACAAAATTTCTAACTTAACGAGTACGAAATATAGTAGTATAAAAAATAAAGTAACATGCAACAGATTATTTCTAAACAATGGCATGCAAATTAAAAAATCATACCACAGCAATATCAAACTAGCAAATGTATTTAGTTTAAAATTTGTTAAATTTGTTAATTAGTTTAATTTAAAAAATTACGTTGAGATAATTTGTATAAGTAGAGTTAGAACATGGATAACATATCGTACATAATTTCTGTCACTACAGCCAACATTGCAAGTCGCCTTTAGCGACATACCAATATCTCCCCAGGATTTCTCCTCTCTCTCTCTCTCGCCCCTTTAAGCACCCACCTTCTTCTAGTCTCCTCTCTCTCTCTCCCCCTTCAGCACCCACCTTCTAGTCTCCCCCCTCTCTCTCCCCCTTCAGCACCCATCTTTTTCTAGTCTCCCCTCTCTCTCCCCTTTAAGCACCCACCTTCTTCTAGTCTCCCCCCTCTCCCCCCTTCAACACCCACCTTCTTCTAGTCTCCTCCCTCTCTCCCCCTTCAACACCCACCTTCTCCTGGTTCCCCCTCTCTCTCCCCCTTCTGCACCCACCTTCTTCTAGTCCCCCCTCTCTTCCTTCTGCACCCACCTTCTTCTCGTCTCCCTCCTCTCCTCCTGGGCGGCATCTGTAGCGCAGGTTTGCCTCCAGCATTGAGATGATCTCGCGTACGATCGGTACCTCCGCACAGTCGGGCTTGTCCTTGCAGAAGTTGTGCACCATCGTGCCGACGGTCAGGAAACCGCGACGTGGGGGCGGCGTCCACTCGAGCAAGCGCTGCGTGGTCAAACGCTCGGTTAGAACAGGGTTAGGGGGTGGGCCGGTGACATGGGCTGTGGGGGTTGTGAGCAAAGAGCGACGAGCATACCTCAGCATATGTCACGTTGATGCTACGTCAGTCGAGAAACGGAAAACTCGACAGGGCTTTTCACCGCGACAAGGCCATACTTGTGGAACATTCGTTATGTCAAGTGAACAACAATTGAATTTCTGAGGCAATAAACTTTCAATAATCTATGTGTCTCCCTAACGATGGCAAAGATCGCTGTGAAAAGGTAGAAAATGGGTTGAAAACGACATAAAATCACGTCCCAACGCAACAAGTTCACAATCCAATTTCGCATGTCCTTTCCGCACTCGCCCGCTGCACGATTACTCGCACACCTGCATTTACCCGCTTCCACGGCGGCTAACCGCCATGGGTACGAAGCAGTGCTCCCTACCTCACAGTGGGCATGTCGTGGCGCCACCTACCTTCCCTTCGGTGAGCATCTGTTCGGTCGTCGTCTGGGTGTTGAGGGCCATGCCGACTAGCCACGCGTCATTCTCCGCTGTGCTCAGGTCTCCGGCCTCCATGATGTCCACCATGACACCGATGGCACCACTTGTCGCGCACAGTGGCAGCGCGTCCAGGAAGAACTTTCTGCGCACAAAAAACACGTGGGGCGGGATACAGATGCCGTGGCCACAGATTCCTCTTATTATTATTACCAATATTATTATAACTAGTACTACTATTATCATAGTTGTTGTCATTATTATTATTATTATATCTAGTACTACTATTATCATAATCATTACACACATCGACGTCTCAGTATTAGCGTCCTACGGCAAAATACACGAACGCTGCTGCGCTCACCTGCCCCTGTACTTGTTTTCCGCGCAGACGCTCTCGCTCTGAATCTGCACGTAGAGGGAGCTGAGGGCGCCCCTGCTGAGCTGACGCATCGTGTAGACGAGTTGCGAGAACTTCTGCGGCGCCTCGGGTCTCATGTCCTCCTGCGTCAGCGAGCACAGGTCCGCGAGCGCGCGCGTCGCCCGCGCCGCGTTGCGTTCGTCGTCGTCGTTGCCGTCGGCGATGTCCTCATGCACAAACGTAAGTGGCTGCTTGTTCGGCCGCCGACCTGCGCGAGTTTTAATGCCCCGGACAATTGTAATTGATCAATTTGTAAAATATTTTAAACTATGACTTTTTAATTGTGGAGATTTTTTTTATATTTAATGTATTAAGTACGTGGCGGAATCGAAAACAAACCACTGACTTCGATTTTAGTTTCACAAATAAAGCATCTAAGGGTAGGCTATGAACTTCGTACCATGCATAACTGTAACTCCTACTAACTCTCGCTAGATCTCACTCACTCTCACTAGCTTTCAGTAACTCTCACTAGCTCTCACTAGCTCTCACTAACTCTCGCTAACTCTCAGTAACTCTCACTAGCTCTCACTAACTCTCGCTAACTCTCGGTAACTCTCACTAGCTCTCACTAACTCTCAGTAACTCTCACTAGCTCTCACTAACTCTTGCTAACTCTCAGTAACTCTTACTAGCTCTCGCTAACTCTCAGTAACTCTTACTAGCTCTCAGTAGCTACTACTCCGTGACAACTCCGGCACACCACCTCTCAGTAATTCTCAGTAATTCTCACTAACTCACTAACTCACTAGCTCTGGCACCCCACCTCTAGCTCTCAGTAAGTCTTGCTAACTCTCACTAACTCACTCACTAACTCACTAACTCCGGCACCCCACCTCTAGCTCTCAGTAAGTCTTGCCTAACTCTCACTAACTCACTCACTAACTCACTAACTCCGGCCACCTCACCTCTAGCTCTCAGTAATTCTCAGTAACTCACTAACTCCGGCACCTCACCTCTAGCTCTCAGTAATTCTCACTAACTCACTAACTCTGGCACCTCACTTCTAGCTCTCAGTAATTCTCAGTAACTCTCACTAACTCACTAACTGCGCGCACCTCACCTCTAGCTCTCAGTAATCTCAGTAACTCTCACTAACCTCACTAACTGCCGGCACCTCACCTCTAGCTCTCAGTAATTTCTCAGTAACTCTCATAACTCCTAACTCCGGCACCTCACCTCTAGCAGTCTGCGAGATGCTTTCGTCTCTCCTCACCGAACACAGCAGCTGCTGGCTCGTCGCCTGTAGTGGCGCCACTGTCACCCCGCGAGAACGGTCGGAACGTGTGCCTCTCACGGCAGACGATAGAGTTGAATGTAGCTTCCTCGCGAAGATGTTCTGTTCACACTCGTGTGTGCTGCTCACCAGGGGCATGGCTCTGGGCTCTGCGGCATAAGTTAATCTAGTTTAAGTTAATTAATTAAGTTATCAGTATTATAGTTAATATTTCTATCTAGTCTATATATCTAGTTAGTATGGTCACATCGTAGTTAAATAATCACCATGAACACATTTTACTTTCGTGGCCTTGCACATTCATCTTTCATCTGTGGCCAGCATTTGGCTACCGCATACATAATTGCAGTGATACAAACACAATAGTAGCAGCATGTATATTTTGCATTGGAGGACTAGAAACAAACATTTGCTTATAGAGAATTCTAAGATAAAATATTCTGAATACTAAGGATATTTTCTCTCATTGAGCATGTGAACAGATATGAGACTCTCACGTACTCCTGCTACCTGACCACCACAATCACGACATAGTCAGAATTCATCAGCAACACAGTGCAGAAACGAGCACACAGTCAGACTCAAGCAGCAACACAAGGCAACCTTGCCGAGACACCGCCGTTGCGATTTAACGCTCAGCGAGTTGGCGGATCTGAAGAAGACGTGGCGCGTACCTTCATCCGTGTGGATAGGGAATTGTCTTTGCAGCGCTTTTGGTCCTCGTGCTGTGAGGCTCTTACAAGTTACTGCAGGTCCTTCACGCTCCAGCGGAGGTAGTGTTCGTGATTCACAGACCTGTCCCAGTTCGCGCACGCCCGAGACTTCAGGGTGTACTCGGTCGGACAGCATACGTTGACGTCAGTCTATAGAGAGAGGGAGACACGGGGCGTTGACGAATGCTAAATAAGCTCCGCAGCGATTCGATGAAACGTCGTTGAAAAGGCAATCACACTAATAGCAAGATGGTCACTGGTTGTCCTAAAGCTATAATTGCATATTTTATAATTTTTCTGGAATACAGCTAATTAGTTTTTTATTCGTGTATTCACATACGTAGGGATATTATAAACATGGAATGATCATTGATTCGTTGAACGTAAACTTGTTTAACGTTAACAAACAACATTACACATGGAGCTAGAGAAAATGAAATCATGCCATTTTTTCACTGTACATGCTGTGCCTGCCCCCTCGCTCAGGCACTAGCGCCCCTGCCCATCCACTAGGGCGGCTCCGCTGGGCCGCCGGTCGCTGCACTGCGATAGCGCCGCCCTGCGTGCACCACTAGCTGCGCCCCTGCCCCCTCATGTCACCACTAGCGAGCTCCTCCGCTCACAGTCACTAAGCGGCGCCGTGCCCCTCAGCTCAAGCACTAGGCAAGCGCTCTGCCCCTCCCTAGCGCCCACTCCCTCCACTAGGCACCGCCCTGGCTGCACGTCTCTAGAGTCGAGTGTCGTTGTCGAGATTCGGCATCGTGTTCTGGATGGGCCGACAGGATTGCCGCTCTTGATGTTTTTGACGATCATGCGAGGGTCTCAGTCTCCGGGGCAGACGTGCTCGACGTGGCCGTTCGCGAACGGCAAAGTGACATGTGGCCACGCCTCCGCCGCGACCTTGACTGGCCTCGAGCGCATCGGCTCGCTCCCCGCGTCGCGCTCGTTGACACTTGCTGTAGAACTCGACATTCTCCAACGCGGGGGAATCGTTTAGAGAGCGTGGCGGGGCGCATCTTTTGTTAAGAACTGTGCGGCGAATGCTGGGAATATTCTATTATATTAACCATATCCTATAAGCATTATGCGTGGTCTGATACTACAGACAAGCAATGTTGCTCTAACTGCGCAATCGAGTGCCTGCTCCTTTAGACAAAGCTTATACGTGAGTAAAAATACTACACATACTACATTCGCTCTAGGCTGGCGTTCACTCTGATTACATACCTATGTCACCTTTACTGCTGACGTGATACGCCATGCCACGACATGGCAATTCCTGCAGTTGCAATCAGCTGGACGGCACACACACACGCACAGCGCTACGGCACGCACGGCACGCAGCGGCACGCCGCACACACACGTGCACACACTTATGCCTTCTCTCAGCTATACGAGCGCACATCCGTGTAGACCAGCATCGCGGCCGCCGCCACTCCCTATACGTACCGACAGCACCATGTCCACACGGCTGTAGGACTTTGATAGTGACGACGGGGGCCGTGAAGCCAGACAGATCGGTTCGCGTCGTTGCGATGCGCATGGGATGGCCGTCTGCTGTCTTCCGCCTCGTAAATTGTAACTAACTGCTGGCCCACCTTCATAGTTGTAGCTTAGGAATCGGCTGTGAAACGAGACCAATCCATCTTTAACGCTGCTCTGCCTTGTATTTGTGAATGTAACGTTCCGCCTAACCTCATAGTTTTATTAGGAAGGCTGGCGAAACGCAAGACCAACATATTTAACAATCTCTGCCTTGTATTTGTGAATGTAACGTTCTCCTAACCTCATAGTTTTATTAGGAAGGTTGGCAAAACACAAGCCCAACACGTAAGATATCTGCCCAGTAGTTTCACTTAACGAAACGGCTAACAAAACGATGGAAGACTCAAGAGCAAAGTAAATAACGTTCTTCTTTGAGAATGTACATCCAAAAACAAAACAATAACAACAACAACAACAACAACAACAACAACAACAACAACAACAACAGCAACAGCGTTTTGTTGTGTATGCAATTTTCAGTGGGAATTTTCAGGGTATTAAATTACTTATTTTAAGTTCTTGGTCTTAATCTTAAGGTCTTATCTTAAGGTCTTGGAGGTGAACCACAGGTTACGACTAAGAAGCTAAACAGGCTGAGGTCTAGTTTGGTCGATAGCAGTGGGGGAGTAGTGTGTACACGAGGAACATAACACGTGATAAAGATATACACTATTTCGGGTATCAAACTCACCCTTTGAATGCTGCTAAAAAATTTCATATTTTATACGCAGTTTGCTAACTAGCTTATCTGAATCGCTTTACTATTACTCAAAATGTCCTAAGCCAAGGGTGCGGTTTCATGGGATTATGCAGAGACTGCCGTATTTTGAATTATTCATGAGGCTGACAAATCCAATACAATTTTGGTCAATGCTGTTCTCAACTGATTTCTCTCACACACATCCGAATCTCACCTTCCTCAATTAACGAAGCCTGGAATCCCCTAACTGGACAAAAACCCACATGTCAGACCTTAGATGCACGGCTCTTTGTTAAAACTCTCTCTCGCTCTCTCTCTCTCTCTCTCTCTCTCTCTCTCTCTCTCTCTCTCTCGAAGCTGACGGTGCCAGAGCTTAGCTGAGTTATGAAGTTACTGAGAATTACTGCAGACGCTAGAGGTGAGTGCCGCGAGTTAGTGAGTTATGCAGAAGTTACTGAGATCGGAGGGCTAGAGTGAGGTCCGATGTAGGTAGCTGAGAGTTAGCTGAGTCTAGATGAGTGCTGGCAGAGTTAGTGCAAGTAGAGATACAAGCTAATGACGTGCCGGGTGAAGTTACAGTTACTGATAGCTAGAGGTGGGTGCCGGAGTTAGTGAGTTAGTGAGTGAGTTAGTGAGAGTTAGCAAGACTTACTGAGAGCTAGAGGTCTGGGCGTGCCAGAGCTAGTGAGTTAGTGAGAATTACTGAGAGTTAGCGAGAATTACTGAGAGGTGGTGTGCCGAAGTTGTCACGGAGTAGTATCTACTGAGAGCTAGTGAGAGTTTAACTGAGAGTTAGCGAGAAGCTAGTGAGAGTTACTGAGAGTTAGCAAGAGTTAGTGAGAGCTAGTGAGAGTTACTGAGAGTTAGTGAGAGTTAGTGAGAGCTAGTGAGAGTTACCGAGAGTTAGCGAGAGTTAGTGAGAGCTAGTGAGAGTTACTGAGTAGTTAGCAGAGATGTAGTGAGAGCTTAGTGAGAGTTACTGAGAGTTACTGAGAGTTAGCGAGAGTTAGTGAGAGCTAGTGAGTAGCTAGTGAGAGTTACTGAAAGCTAGTGAGAGTGAGTGAGATCTAGCGAGAGTTAGTAGGAGTTACAGTTATGCATGGTACGAAGTTGCATAGCCTACCTTAGATGCCTTTATTTGTGAAAACTAAAATCGAAGTCAGTGGTTTGTTTTCCGATTCCGCCACGTACTTAATACATTAAATATAAAAAAATCTCCACAATTAAAAAGTCATAGTTTAAAATATTTTACAAATTGATCAATTACAATTGTCCGGGCATTAAAACGTCCGCAGCTGTCGGCGGCTCCGAACAAGCAGCCACTTACGGTTTGTGCATGAGGACATCGCGACGGCAACGACGACGACGAACGCAACCGCGCGGGCGACGCGCGCGCTCAGCGGACCTGCTGCTCGCTGACGCGAGGAGGACATGAGACCCGAGGCGCCGCAGAAGTTCTCACAACTCGTCTACACGATCCGTCAGCTCAGCAGGGGCGCCCTCAGCTCCCTCTACGTGCAGATTCAGAGCGCGAGAGCGGCTGCGCGGAAACAACTACGAGGGGCAGAGTGAGCGCCAGCAGCGTTCGTGTATTTTGCCGTAGGACGCTAATACTGAGACGTCGATGCTGTGTAATGATTATGATAATAGTCAGTACTAGATATAATAATAATAATAATGACAACAACTATGATAATAGTAGTACTAGTTATAATAATATTTGTAATAATAATAGAGGAATCTGTGGCCACGGCATCTGTATCCCGCCCCACGTGTTTTTGTGCGCAGAAAGTTCTTCCTGGACGCGCTGCCACTGTGCGCGACAAGTGTGCCACCGTGTCATGGTGGACATCATGGAGGCCGGAGACCTGAGCACAGCGAGAATGACGCGTGGCTAGTCGGCATGGCCCTCAACACCCAGACGACGACCGAACAGATGCTCACCGAAGGGAAGGTAGGTGGCGCCACGAACATGCCCACTGTGAGTAGGGAGCACTGCTTCGTACCCATGGCAGTTAGCCGCGCGGTGGAGGAAGCGCGGTAAATGCAGCGTGTGCGAGTAATCGTGCCAGCGGGCGAGTGCGGAAAGGACATGCGAAATTGGATTGTGAACTTGGTTGCGTTGGACGTGATTTTATGTCGTTTTCACGCCATTTTCTATCTTTTCACAGCGATCTTTGCCACATAGATGGGAGACACATAGATTATTGAAAGTTTATTGCCCCAGAAATTCATTGTTGTTAACTTGACATAACGAATGTTCCACAAGTATGGCCTTGTCGCGGTGAAAAGCCCTGTCGAGTTCTCGACTGACGTAGCATCAACGTGACATATGCTTGAGGTATGCTCGTCGCTCTTGCTCGCAACCCCCACAGCCCATGTCACCGGCCCACCCCGCTAACCCTGTTCTAACCGAGCGTTTGACCAGCGCAGCGCTTGCTCGAGTGACGCGCCCCCACGTCGCGGTTTCGCTGACGTCGGCACGATGGTGCACAACTTCTGCAAGGACAAGCCCGACTGTGCGGAGGTACCGATCGTTACGCGAGATCATCTCAATGCTGGAGGCAAACTGCGCTACAGATGCCGCCCAGGAGGAGAGGAGGGAGACGAGAAGAAGGTGGTGATGCAGAAGAAGAGAGGGGGACTAGAAGAAGGTGGGTGCAGAAGGGGAGAGAGAGGGGAACCAGGAGAAGGTGGGTGTTGAAGGGGAGAGAGGAGGAGACTAGAAGAAGGTGGGTGTTGAAGGGGGAGAGGGGGAGACTAGAAGAAGGTGGGTGCTTAAAGGGAGAGAGAGGGGAGACTAGAAAAAGATGGTGCTGAAGGGGAGAGGAGAGGGGGAGACTAGAAGGTGGGTGCTGAAGGGGGAGAGAGAGAGAGGAGACTAGAAGAAGAGTGGTGCTTAAAGGGGCCAGCAGAGAGAGAGAGAGAGGCAGAAATCCTGGGGAGATATTGTATGTCGCTAAAGGCGACTTGCAATGTTGGCTGTAGTGACAGAAATTATGTACATATGTTATCCATGTTCTAACTCTACTTATACAAATTATCTCAACGTAATTTTTAAATTAAACTAATTAACAAATTTAACAAATTTTAAACTAAATACATTTGCTAGTTTGATATTGCTGTGGTATGATTTTTTTAATTTGCATGCCATTGTTTAAGAAATAATCTGTTGCATGTTACTTTATTTTTTATTACTACTATATTTCGTACTCGTTAAGTGTAGAAATTTGTTGCATATTATGAGAGTATTAGTTAACTTATAGCGAGTAAGTTAGCAGTTTAGTTAAGAAGAGTTTAGTTTAGAATATTAGTTAATATTATCGCCATGCATGACAAATGTCCTCTTGTTTAAGATCTTGATGTCGCGGAAAGCCTCTCGGCAACGCCGGCGTGTTGATTGGTTGCCTGATGACAACTGCGCGCCTGCATCACGGACGCGAGAGTCTCCGATAGAGAGTGAGACTGCAGCCATTGACGCAAATGCATCGACTCCCGTGCGCACAACGACCGATACAACGCTACGTGCCAAAAACTCGCAGACCAATCTTGCGAAGACAGGGTTGTTTCTAGCCACCCTGGGTATTCGAAATAGATTATAATAGTAATCTATATTATTATTTATATATCTTAATGACATGTCTGTTGTTTATAGTAAAGTTATTCATCAGTTGATTGCAGGTTGATTGTAATGTGTGAGATGGGAACCTAGGTGCCAGAAACCTAGGTTAACCTTGTCCATGTTTTAATCAACCGTCAATTCATTTCACCATCCGTGTTAACTAACATGTTACGATCCGCGTTAATTACCACGTTAATTACGCATTAATTAATTTATTAATTAAATAATTAATCAATTCTAATTAATAATAAAAATTATTATTAATAATTATAATTAATTACGGCAATTAATTAACACGCGGTCACTGTCCCCGTAGCGACAGCCGCTGCTCAGAGTCTACGAGCAATCAGTGCGCCGGATGAGGTGAGGATTGCGGCGTACCTCGGTGCGATGACACTGCGCCACGCCAACGACGTCATCGACAATGTCGTCGAGATGCCTGGCTCACACGAACCGATGAACCAAGTGAGGTCC
>NW_014577530.1:79761-82242 GCF_000485595.1 Priapulus caudatus | reverse complement strand
ACTCCGGCACCTCACCTCTAGCTCTCAGTAATTCTCGGTAACTCTCACTAACTCACTAACTCCGGCACCTCACCTCTAGCTCTCAGTAATTCTCAGTAACTCTCACTAACTCACTAACTCCGGCACCTCACCTCTAGCAGTCTGCGAGATGCTGCGCTTCTCCCTCACGAACACCAGCTGCTGGCTCGTCGCCGTGGTGGCGCCACTGTCACCCTGCGAGAACGGTCGGAACGTGTGCCTCTCGCGGCAGACGATAGAGTTGATGTAGCTTCCTCGGAAGATGTTCTGTTCACACTCGTGCGTGCTGCTCACCAGGGGCATGCTCTGGGTCTGCGGCATAAGTTAATCTAGTTAAGTTAATTAATTAAGTTATCAGTATTATAGTTAATATTATCTATCTAGTCTATATATCTAGTTAGTATGGTCACATCGTAGTTAAATAATCACCCATGAACACATTTTATTTCGTGCCTTGCCACATTCATCTTTCATCTGTGGCCAGCATTTGCTACCGCATACATAATTGCAGTGATACAAACACAATAGTAGCACATGTATATTTGCATTGGGAGGATAGAAAAAACATTTGCTATAAGACCATTCTAAGATAAAATATTCTAAGACTAAGATATTTTTCTCTCATTGACATGTGAAAGATATGAGACTCTCACGTACTCCTGCTACTACCCACAATCACGACATAGTCAGAATTCATCAGCAACACAGTCAGAAAACAGCAACACAGTCAGAACTCAACAGCAACACAAGCAACCTTGCCGAGACACCCCGTTCGATTACCGCTCAGCGAGTTGCGGATCTGAAGAAGACGTGGCACGTACCTCATCCGTGTGGAAGGGAATTGTCTTCAGCGCTGTCCTCGTGCTGTGACGCTCTCTACAGTTACTCAGGTCCTTCACCTTCGTGATCACAGACTGTCCCCAGTTCGCCCACCCCCCAGACTTCAGGGTGTACTCGGTCGGACAGATACCGTTGACGTCAGTCTATAGAGAGAGGGAGACACCGTTGACGATGCTAATAAGCTACAGCGATTCGATGGAAACGTCGTTGAAAAGCAATCACACCTAATACAAGATGGTCACTGGTTGTCCTAAAGCTATAATTGCATATTTATAATTTTTCTGAATACACTAATTAGTTTTATTAGTGTATTCACCATAGTAGAGATATTATAAACATGAATATCATTGATCGTTAACTAAATTGTTAACGTTAACAAAAACATTACACATGGACTAGAGAAAATGAAACATCATTTTTTCACTACATCTGTGCCTGCCCCCTCGCTCACCACTAGCGCCCCCTGCCCATCCACTAGCGCTCCCTGCCCCCTCGCTCACCACTAGCGCCCCCTCGCTCACCACTAGCGCCCCCTGCCTCCCTCATTCACCACTAGCGACTCCTCGCTCACCACTAGCGCCCCCTGCCCCCTCACTCACCACTAGCACCCTCTGCCCCTCCACTAGCGCCCCCTACCCCTCCACTAGCGCCCCCTGGCTCACCTCTAGAGTCGAGTGTCGGTTGTCGAGATTCGGCATCGTGTTCTGGATCGCCGACAGGATGCCCTTCTTGATGTTGACGATCCATCGAGGGTCGTCAGTCTCCGGGCAGACGTGCTCGACGTGGCCGTTCGCGAACGCAAAGTACAGTGGCCACGCCTCCGCCGCGACCTTGAACTGCCTCGACGCATCGCTGCTCACCCGCTCGCCGTTGACCTTGCTGTAGAACTCGACATTCTCCAACTGCGGGGGGAATCGAGAGAGCGGTGGCGGCCATCTTTGTTAGACACGTGCGGGAATGCTGGGAATATTCTATTATATTAACCATATCCTCTAACATTATGCGTGGGTCTGATACTACAGACAAGCAATGTTCACTAACTGCACAACGAGTGCCTGGCTCTTTAGACAAAGCTTATACGTGAGTAAAATACTACACATACTACATTCGCTCTAGGCTGGCTTCACTCTGATTACATACTATGTCACGTTTACTCTGACCGTGATACCATGCCACGACATGGCATTCATGCAGTTGCAACACTGACGCACACACACACGCACGCGCACGCACGCACGCACGCACGCACGCACGCACGCACACACACACACACTATCATTCTCTCAGCTATACGACCACATCGTGTAGACAGCATCCCCCCCATCCCTATACGTACCGACAGCACCATGTCACACGGCTGTAGGACTTTGATAGTGACGACGGCCGTGAACCAGAGACCGGTCGCGTCGTTGCCGACGCCATGGATGGCCGTCTCTGTCTCCGCCTCGTAGTTGTACACATAACTCTTGCCCACCTCATAGTTGTACTTGGAATCGGCTGGTGAAACGCAAGACCAACATATTTAACGATCTCTGCCTTGTATTTGTGAATGTAACGTTCCGCCTAACCTCATAGTTTTATTAGGAAGGCTGGCGAAACGCAAGACCAACATATTTAACAATC
>NW_014577530.1:70331-78870 GCF_000485595.1 Priapulus caudatus | reverse complement strand
TATATATATACACACACACACACATATATATATATATATACACACACACATATATATATATATATATATACGTGTCTGTGTGTTTTTGTTGATAGTGAAGCTACTAGCTGCGTTTTGAGTCGAACAGATGCTAATAACTGCATAGCAACAGCACAGGGGACACAATCAGGCACAGAGTGAGCAATCGGGGGCAGCAAGCGGTCAACCACTACTACTAAGCTACATGGCCAGGGGTGACTGCATGCCTGACCAAGCCACGGCCCTCTGGCCACCACATCACTCTTCTACACATGCGTGCGATGGCTAGATCCAGGTCAGAGAAACATGATCACAAATGCAGGTCGATCCGACCTTCTCCTCTTCCCCTCACCCTCTCTGCCTCGATAGTAGGAAAGAACCGCGTATGGCCTCGTGGATCTTTAGGAATGACCGCATCAGCATGTGGTCACGCAAGCAAGCCGATGGGCTCACAATCACAAAACAAGGCACACACGTGCACACAAAGACACCCCCCCACTGGCAGCTTTTCTAGAGATGCCACGTCCTGCTCTGACAGGAAGCGAACGGGGTGATAACTTAGCACTGGCCCTTGCCTTTGCAATCAATAAACACAAGAGCTTGTGGCAGGAAATGGCGCTATCAGCATTTAGAATTGAAAAAACGCACTTGCACGTGAACGTCTAGGTCCTACATTTTCGCTGGTCATAGCAGGTTCAGTGCATGGCCAGTTTTTGTTGTTTTGATCAACTGTCGGCTACCTTAAGAATGTCATCCATCCATCAACGATCACGATCTTACACGACCGCGCGCGAACACACCACGTGCGGTCACGTGTGCTGGAAGCAGACGAAAAACAGCGAGCACGTGCCATGGCGGGAAAACATCGGCTTCGTAGGCGTCAAGCATTGACCCACCACCTGTTCAATTTACATCTCTAACCTCCTTAACCACGCCGACAACACGTCAGGTCCGCCCGACTGCCAGCTGAGGCCGGGGGAGGGGCTGAGGGGGCCTATTCTAAACACTCCAAACGCGGAGCGTAAACTAGACGAAGTAGCTAATAATAAAGAAAGCTATATATTAGACGTATGCTTGCACGCGCTTTAACGGCAATTAATGTAAATGCTTGCCTTTCCTTGAGCCCCTCCTTCAGCCTCAAGGCGCACGGGGCATTGCCCTGCGTGATTTACATATCGATAGCGCAAGGTTGTATGGTTTATCATGTTAGAACTGCTGATACCAGGCTAGCATATCATATCACCGTACAGCTTAAATGCTCTTTGCTACGTCAAACAAAGAAATGCTCGGTTCTTATGCGCTGGACATGCAGATAAAAACGCTCCTAGTATTCCTTACGCGAGAATGCGCAAGATATTAATAGTTCTATTTGCCTTTCTATACTCGCTACTCTCGTGCCTGGCCACTGCTAGTTATATTATATTCACGTAAGGCGAGCAGGGGAGGATCTGACATGACTGACCCGCCACGTGAAACCAAGCCTGGTCACTTCCAGCTGGGCCTCTCACTCGGCCGAGGAAACCTCAGCTGCGAAATATTCAGGCCAGAGGTGGCCAATGGGCAGTCTCTCTGCATGAGCCGCTGCTGCTCATTATAATTTCTATATATAATTATTGTTGTCAAGTGCTCCCTCCGAGCACTAGCTGTGACTCAGCGATTCTAGCAAGTGTTTGCCTGGACATCCAATTATCAACTTAATCTTACAACACACAATGACCGCCTGTCACTTGCCGAGGGCCTGAGCGCAAACCTTTCAACCCTCTTCTCGTGAAATGCTGCCTCAGAAAGGATTAGTGCATGCTTACCGATTAAGCATAATCCCTGCGTGCATGTTCATAGCATCAATCATAAACTGAATCACTCTGCTTTGGGGAATGGATTACAAGCGTATACCTATCAATCAGTTATAGTTATAGTGTTCGCAGTGAGCGAACTTAATTTATCCACCAGAAGAAATTGAACTATTGTGTAGAGCAGATAATAAGATAAATATGTTTAAATACCAGATAATGCAAGATAAAAAAAATTTAATTTTAGGTCCGGAAGTCCGGAAGCATTAAACCTATGCGAGGCAAGAAATGGCTGAATAGAATAAAAAAAGTATAAGAGGAAGATAAAACCGGATGTTAAAGTATGAGAGGTGCATAGAGAAATCAAGGCATGATTGATAGAGAGGGGCGGTGGAAGGATAGGGCGTGTGAGTGTGCGTGCAAGAGTCCACGAGTATCGGAGAGCGAGAGAGGGAGTACGTAGGAAGGGAGAGGGTGGGACAGATACAGAAATAGGAGTTTGAGACATTGGAACGCAGGAGCTTACTGTTTTGTGGGAGCTGGACAGGTGTACTAAAGCTGTGTATATATGCCCAATTTTTTCCCACACAAACATCCCGTAATCAAACACATAATATCACAAATAGACAATATAATATCATCACTAGGCCAGCCATACTATCTTCCTAGCTAGCCAGTACCTTGTTTGTCACACATGGGTGCAGTTAACAAAAACATATATCATGTAAACATATATATACATACATAGCATCAGACCCGCTAGAACCAGAATACGAACTCAGTAGAAAAAAAATCTAGGCCCGTCGCTAAATTATCCCCTGCAAAGCTCAGGTAAATGCAAGTAAGGCAAATCAGGACATCGCTGATAGCTGACGCAGGTTGGGAAACCACGTGCACCAAATGCGCAGCTTAAAAGTCCAGTCCTGTGATCCCCAAGGACACTCTTCAATGAGTGGCATATATACCTTGAGAGCATGCCAGGCAAGAATGCTAAAAATACGTGCGCGGCAGGGGCATATTTGGAAAACTTCCAAAAGGGTATTAGACGACCTAGGCCGACATTTCGTGATACAGACGTTGTTGATTTAGCTGTTGTTGTTGTTGACATGCATGTTGTTGACAGACATGACAGCAGGATATGGAATATGCCATGAACAAAGATATTCATCCCGATCTCAAAATTTACTGTTAAAGTTGCAACTTACGTAAAACTGCACATGAAGTGGCGCAGATTTCACCTCCCTGGATGTTGTCCTGCCTCACTGGGCCTGAAAAAATGATAAAGATTGCCTCAAAAACAGAGTAAATTATAAACACGCAGCTAAAGTCATAAATCACAAACGCAGACAGCCCTGCTCACGCTTCTTCTACACCTCCCTCTCTTCACGCGCACTTACACGCACGCACGCATGCTCTCTCTCTCTCCTCTCTCTCTCTCTCTCTCTCTCTCTCTCTCTCTCTCTCTCTCTCTCTCTCTCTCTCTCATCAGCAGTCACTCCGTCCACTACACATCCGCACACACACAGATCCACACACACACACACAGCAGCACTCAGCACTCACATGTCCTCACACTCAGCACACTCACACTCACAACTCCCATCACACTCTCCTCGACACTCACACTCACACTCACACTCACACTCACACTCCACGACCTACACAACTCACATCACACTTCAGTCTCAACTCTCCACTCTCCCTCTCACTCTCACTCTCTACTCTCACTGACTCTACTCGTCACTCTCACTCTCACTCTCACTCTCACTCTCACTCTCACTCACTCACTCACATCGACAGTCCCTCACTTCCCTCAACTCACTCACTCACTCACTCACTCACTCACTCACTCACTCACTCACTCACTCACTCACTCTCACTGACTCACTCACTCACTCACTCACTCACTCACTTCCTACATCAGAGTATCTCTCTCTCTCTCTCTCTTCCTACATCAGAGTCTCTCTCTCTCTCTCTCTCTTCCTACATCAGAGTCTCTCTCTCTCTCTCTCTTCCTACATCAGAGTCTCTCTCTCTCTTCCTACATCAGAGTCTCTCTCTCTCTTCCTACATCAGAGTCTCTCTCTCTCTTCCTACATCAGAGTCTCTCTCTCTCTCTCTTCCTACATCAGAGTCTCTCTCTCTCTCTCTCTCTCTTCCTACATCAGTCTCTCTCTCTCTCTTCCTACATCAGTCTAGAGCTCTCTCTCTTCCTACATCAGTCTAGAGCTCTCTCTCTTCATACATCAGTCTAGAGCTCTCGCTCTTCCTACATCAGAGTCTCTCTCTCTCTCCCTCTCTCCTTCTCCCTCTATCTAAGGTCTCTTTCTCTCGACTCTCGGTTTCTTCCTTTTATCACGCTCTCTCCTCCCCCCCCCCAAATATCTTTCTCTATGACAAACAGTAACAGGGGTAGAAATTAACTTTTGAGCAAGGGAGTCCAACGAACTTCCCTGCCGTCACAAAGAGGGAGTCCGCAGCAAAATGAAGGAGTGCGCAGTCTGAAGTTCAAAACTAAAGATATTAACAATAACGCATGTGCTTATTTTGAAGATTCATGCGATTGCACGTCTGCCAAATTTTCTTTGGACATTTGCTGAAAAAAATACGGTAATTCCGCGAGGCCGTGCACTGGAATGAACTAGTTAGTATGGCAGAATTTTCAGGGATTCACACGGGCTCTTGCATATGTCAAATCAGTGAGTCCGGCAGTAAATCAGGGAGTATTTGACTTCGGACTCCCGTTAATTTCGCACCCTGCAGTAAGTACGAAAACCAGGACAAAATAATGCAGCACCGATCAGAGTAGCTTGAACTATGGCACAGGCACTCAGACAAGCGAGAGAGAAAAATGTGCACCTTACCACAGACACACGAGAGGACACTAAAGCAAACAGTGAACATCCTCTCTGACACTAGCACTCAAAACCAGCCAGCCATTACTATCGAACTTGCAAATTGTTGCCATAATATATTCATTTAGTACAGATCATTAATTCATTTAGTAGATTTCATTAGTATAGTCCCTATAGATTACTCTGAGGGGTAATGGTCGAGTCATTAACGTATAATTACGCATTTTATTAGTTTATATTAGCTGTCACACTATAATAATAATCTTCAGTCACTTCTCAGTACTGGAAATCGTGATGAAAACCACACTGCTAGAGCTAAATTTATATTATCTATGACTATGAGCATATACGAAAGTGAAAACATTCAATCACTAAAATTTTACTACTCGTCAAAACAGAACAGAGCACGAATTTTTGAATTCTACTCATAGCACAAACAGGACAAGAAGCTCACCAGCAGCTGTACCAACAGATGCGATGCCCAAAAGCGCTACCAACGCTAGCCCACTGGGCCACATGCTGACCAATCGACCGGCAGTGAACAGGAAAGGAGATCCCCAAAGGTGATCCCACTTATATAGTTGGACAAAGGTACCTTTGCATGAGCAACGCGACCTTTGTATGCAACATTAAGCTATTGGTAACCAATAATTCATTGCCAACAGCACCAGGTGCCGTTAAAATGCCGGCACCCGCCTATGTACAGGGAGGGAAACGAGGTATCACCATTTAAAGAAGATAACATCTCTCAAATAAATGCAATCACAGGTCCAAGGTTCGTACAAGGACAGCAAATCTGCTTAGACTGTAATGAGACATTTTTTGCATGTTTACATATACCCATGAATGATATTTTGCAATTTGTCGTCGGCAGAATAATATCAGCAAGCACGATTTTCAATTGCTGCAATATGCCTGCTGTCTATATCTCATTATGGTAAACTAGGATAGTCCTAGATACAATAACGCAAACCCAACATAATGGGAGGGAGGGGTTAGCAGTGCTCGAAATAAGAAAAAAAATGTGGTTGTCCTGCGGACAACCCCCGCATCAAATCGGGTTGTCCGCAACAATTTCTGGTTGTCCCAAAAAATATCCCCAAATCTCCTATTTTCAATTACATTATAATATGATCAGAAAACACCCAAAAACAGTGGCGTAGCCAGGATTTTTTAACAAGGGGGACCAAAAACAGCGAACTGCGCAAAATAGTGGATGACTTAATATTTTACTGGCTCCTCCGCCTCCCTCTCCACACCCTACGGCTCCTCTACCTCTCAGCTCTGCAATCCATGCGAAAAGGCGACATTTTTGTTCATTGTTCTCTGCTCCCAAGATATGTAATTGTTCAGTGGCGGGTTTAGGATTCCAAGGAGGGAGGAGTGAAAAACAGGCATAGGGGGGTGGGTATGGGGGTCCTTCCCCAGAAAATTTTAGAAACTTGCTGGTTTGCTGGTTCCAAATCGAGTTCACCTCTCATAAATCAGAAAACCTGACATATACCAGTGTTGGAAATAGCAGCTGGTCCCATATTTTTATATTATTCACGATTTAATTCACGATTAAAATTTCTTGATGAGCTAGAAAACACTCGGATTTGAAGTATGAAACTGAACATTATTGTGCCAGCTAGCCTACACCAGTTGGTTGGGATTGATTGTCAGTTCAGATGCAAAATATTGAAAGCAAAAGGTTATACACCATAGATTAATTGGGTACCACGCGTATATATAAGATAGCCGAGTCGGTTTAGAGTCGGTGTTAGGGTTAGGTATAGTGTTTCTTGGTTGTCCACCGGACAATGTCTCAGACTGGTTAGGTTGTCCGGCGCAAATTCTTGTTGTCTCGGACAACCGGACAACGCTTATTTCGAGCACTGGTTAGAACCCCTACTCTATTGGGATACATTATTGCAATTTGCATCTCTCGTCGTTCTCTTTGCATGCTCTCATAGACTGTCATACAGATGATACTCATAGTATTGCTCATAGGGTCTATGTCCCCCAGGGTACTGCCGGAACGTACCCTGGGTACAGTCCGGTATACCGGAACGTACCCTGGTCACTATTTGATATGGTTAGGGTTAGGATTAGGGTTAGGATTAGGGTTAGGGTTAGGGAGTAGGCGTAGGCGACTCCCTAGACTCGTTAGTGGAGTAGGCGAGGTACGGTCCGGCATATTAGATAGTACCAGGGTACGTTCCGGTATACCGGACCGTACCCAGGGTACGCTCCGGCAGTACCCCGGGGGACATAGACCCTCTCAGCCATAGTATTGCTCATAGGGTCTATGTCCCCCAGGGTACTGCCGGAACGTACCCTGGTAACTATTTGATATGGTACGCACTATTTTACGCACTATTTCTAGTATTAGTATAGTAGTATTACTACCCAAATCAGTGACAGCGTCACGACACAGTCACAAT
This sequence comes from Priapulus caudatus, assembly GCF_000485595.1. Lineage (NCBI taxonomy): Eukaryota > Metazoa > Priapulida > Priapulimorpha > Priapulimorphida > Priapulidae > Priapulus > Priapulus caudatus. Next base: position 71,781 of record NW_014577530.1, on the reverse strand, counting down.
GAGTCACATCAATGTCATCATGCACTGATGCATTTAGCTCCAAGAAACGGTATTGCTAGGGTTAGAAATAGAATACCGAGGCGACTTATATTGACGAATTTATTGACGAATGTACGACGTTAGTCACACAGCCTGGTCGGGTTATGATGCAATCACCGAGTTAGCTCTAGTACAACCTTAGGCTTAGGTATCACGAAGTGTGTTAGGGTTGGGGTTAGGGTTAGGGCTAGGGTTAGGATTTTTGCATGATTCCTTGATATACGGAGTCTGTGCATCAGTTGATGATACACAGAAATCTGTGCATCACTTCGTGATACCTAAGGTGCCTAAAGTGGATTTGCACCTCCGCGGGCTATTAGTAGCACAGGCACTTGAAGCGTTTCAACTGTAAACACACGCCGCCGCCATTGCGCGCACACTGACACATAAATATCAATATATTTATGTGTCAGTGTGCGCGCAATGGCGGCGGCGTGTGTTTACAGTTGAAACGCTTCAAGTGCCTGTGATTAGTAGGGCCTACAAAGTACAAGAGTTATAACCGAATAAGATCTGTTCCTCGGCAATCGCATGGAAGAAGTTGTGTACATTAGTATTTATTACTAAAACTCGCGATACAAGTCATTAAACAACTCACTGATCTGTATATAATGACATTATTAACAGTCAATAACAGTATTATACATGTTATTATACACAGTTGAAAGTTCAGTGATGTAAACAAACGCGGTTATCGCTCTGCGAACGCAGTGCCATCTGTAGGCAACGATGTAAACTATGGCATGCCTTGCGCTTTCGAGGCACGTGCAGAGAGCGCTGATGGGCTCAGCTGATGGGGAGGCAGCAGTAAGTCAAGGATGGGGGCGGCAATCTGTAGTTCTACGAAATGTTGTGAAACCCAATCCGCCTCACAAAGTTTTTGCCCGTTCCTTGGCCCGGACCTGGCTGGTTTCCAGGCAACAAATGTTTCCCTAGTCGATCTGCTCGTCGTAGAATATCGCCTATAGAATGTTTTACATCCAACTCGCGTGCAAACGAACTAGCAGACGCGAAGCGAAATCTCGTTCCGACACTCTTACAAGTGTGCAAGTTTAAATAGCGGACGGACTCACTAGCACGGACCCGACCGATAAGGAACCCGGATCTATTGCATGATTCACGCGGCTGCAAATGGGGAGGGTGAGAGTGAGAGGGAGAGAGAGAGAGAAAGCGAGGAAGAAAGTGCGAGAGAGAGAGAGAGAGGGAGTGAGAAGAGAGAGTGAGAGAGAGAGAGAGAGAGAGAGAGAGAGAGAGAGAGAGAGAGAAGAGAGAGAGAGAGAGAGGAGAGAGGAGAGAGAGAGAGAGAGAGAGAGAGAGAGAGAGAGAGAGAGAGAGAGAGAGAGAGAGAGAAGAGAGAGAGAGAGAGAGTAGAGAGAGAGAGTAGAGTAGTAGTAGTAGTAGTAGTACGTAG
>NW_014577530.1:68179-69882 GCF_000485595.1 Priapulus caudatus | reverse complement strand
GAGAGAGAGAGGAGAGAGGAGAGAGAGAGAGAGAGAGAGAGAGAGAGAGAGAGAGAGAGAGAGAGAGAGAGAGAGAGAAGAGAGGAGAGAGGAGAGAGGAGGGAGGTGAGAGAGAGAGAGAGAGAGAGAGAGAGAGCAAGAGAACGGAGAGAAGGAGACGAGAGAGAGAGGGGGGGAGAGAGAGAGAGAGAAAGAGAGTGAGAGAGGGACATACCCCTCCCACGCCGCCAGCTGCCTTACGTGGGCGCTTATACTACTAAGCACGCTACATTCGTCAGTCTACGTCGTCAGTCGTCGTTAGACACGCTGACAGATTTGTGAGGCACAGTGATCGCGTGTCAATAGTGCATACGTAATGCGAAATCTGCTCTGTGTTGCAGAGTAAGGCGTAGGGCCCAGTAGCGGGCCCACTGGCGCGGCTACGGCCGGGGTGCGGCTGAGAAAGCGAGAGTTGTTGCTACAGAGTTGTTACAGCTAGGCAGAGAGGCAGAGAGTTAGAGCTAGGCTTAGAGCTAGGCAGAGAGTTGTTACAGCTATAGGCAGGCGGCAGAGCGCAGCATGGGGCATGTTGCTAACACACATCAATGATGACGCAGCATAGAGCGGACTTAAACAGAGCCGTTTCCCTCCATTCTTCCCACTCCGACATCCGCCATTAAATACAGAGTGATATTTCAAAACGCATTCTGCCCCATAAGAATTCAAGCCCAGCTATCATATAAAGTACACATAAGCTATAGCTATAGTTCATGCAGAATGGGATTTATTATAATGCAAATAGCGTGCGTACACAGAACAGTTTCCCTTTTGCCCAACCCCATACACCCACCACAACTAAAAGCTCATGCAAGCACTAATAATATAATATCAGAAGTAGATAATAGACTATATTATCTATTTCTGATAATATCAAACACACATAAGCTATCACCGCATGTGCACTTGATCGTATGCTATGTCTGATATATGCCGGCATCGCCTATACAGAATATATATATATATATCAGGCGCGCATTTAGGCCGGTTTGCACCGGTTTCCAGAAACCGGTCACAGGCCTCAATATTCACCAGAATGCACCAAATATAGCCAAATTTTTTAAAAATTCTCCGGGGGGCATGCCCCGGGCCCCCCTAGCTGCAGAAGAACATATGGAAACTGATCACCCAAACCCTCTGGATCCGCCCCTGTATATATATATATAGTATAGTAATAAGACATTCTAACTAATATATTATTATAAATTCGCGGTTCGTGACGACTGGTATTTAAAATGACCACACCACCTTATTTTTTTATTTATTAAATCTTACTTTCATAATGTAACCCTGTTATTTTTTCATAAACAGGACGAAGGGCATATCGGCAATGTGAGGTTTGCTATATGATAACGCGTGTGCGTGCGACATTGCAACACATTTCATCGTGAGTACATATATCAGTGCATGAATAGAGTACACGAATCTCTCTATGCACGTTCTACTGATAACACATAAACATCGGTCTTGGACCGTGCATGCAGATCGAGTACACACACGCGCACGCGCACGCGCGCGCGCGCGCGCACACACACGCACGCACGCACACACACACACACACGCACGCACGCACACACACACACACACACACACACACACACAGGAAACGATCCAGGCCGATTCGCACATACATGCCTTGCGGCTAAGCTCATGCTCAGCACTCTACT
>NW_014577530.1:47965-68169 GCF_000485595.1 Priapulus caudatus | reverse complement strand
TCTGCTCATCCGTCCACCGAGTCTCTCTCTCTCTTCGTCAGCCTGCGACAAGGTGAGGGGTAGATGCAGCAAATTATCCACTCTGCATCACTCCCGTTACACGCGTATCTCTTCGTCTCTCTCTCTCTCGCACGCGAACAGGTGGCAGGGATTCGGGGCACTTCCATCTGCTCACTCCACGTCCACCGGTCTCTTGTGCTCTTTCTCTCGACGCGACAAGGTGGAGGGATATCGCACTATCCTCTGCTCATCCGTCCACCAACGTCTCTTCTTTCTCTCTCTTCTCAACAGCGGACAAGGTGGTAGGGATCATAGAACTATCACTTGCTCACTCCAGTACCACATGTTCTCTCTCTCTCTCTATTCAACGCGGAGGTGGAGGGATCAGCAGCAACTAATCAACTTCTGCTCACTCTCGTACACGCGTCTCTCATCGCTCCGCTCTCTTCGCACGCGCAATATGGACTGTGTCAGGGTCATCAGAGGCACTATCCCTTGCTCCTCTCGGTGCCCACCGCGTGTCTCTCGTGCTCATCTCATCTTCTCTTCGAATTGCGAAGGTGGCAGGGTATCATCAGCATACCTAATCCTCGTGGCTTCGTCTCATCCTCCACCGCGTTCTCTTCTCTCTCTCTTCACGCAGCGACACGGTGAGGGATATGAGCACTATACCATCTGCTCACTCCGTCATCTCCAGTCTCTCTCTCTCTTCTCGCACACCGCGACAACGGTGGAGTGGGCGTTTCATTCCGATATCAATATGGTTCCTCCCGGCACGCGTCCTCTCTTCTTGCTCTCGCACAGGCGCCAAAACGGTGGAGGGGCATATAGACTATCACTCTAGTCACTTTCGTCAGACCCGTACTCTCTCCATCTCTGCTCTCTGACGCGACTCAAGGTGGACGGGGATCTGTCGGCAATATCACTTGCTCACCTCCAGATCCCACCGCGTTCTCTCTCTCTGCGACGCGACAAGGTGGGAGGAGATACATCGAGTAATATATTCTCACTCATCGCTCGCTTCCGTTCACACACGTCTCTCTCTCTCGATCTGCACGCTGACAGGTGGTGCGGAGATCAAATCAGCACCTTCCACTCTGCTCATCGTCACTACGCGTACTAGTCTCTATAGCCCAACGTGTACTTGGTGGAGGGAGTCTATCGAAAGGCACTATCAATTGCTCAACTCCATTCTGGTCACACGGTCATCTCGCTCGCTCTCGGGCTCTCGCACGCTGAAGGTCCGGGAGGGGTCATGGCTATCACTCTGCTCACTCCTGGACGGGTTCACCGCGTCTCTTCTCTCTCGCCACCGCGGACAAGGTGGAGGGCTCTCATGCGCAATATAAGTCCACTCTAGGTCACTCCCGCTGCGAAAGAAACAGTATGGAAATTGCCATCCACTCAAAACCCTATGATACCGCCCCTGTATATATATATACTAGCATAGTAATAAACATTTATAACTATATATATGTCATAAATCGCCGAGTATCGGGACCGACTGGGATTAAAATGCACCACACCACCTATATGTTTTATATCTAATATCATTACTATTCATAATCGCTACACCCTAGTATCCTTTTTCATAAACAGGCCGCAAGCGCGGCATATCCACGGGGCCCCAAATGTGTACCTAGAGCGATTTGCCAACCGTCGCGCACTACATGTGCACAATCCCGCAAATAACGCTGTCGGCACGCACGGCATGTATAGGTCGATTGTTCAGGCCGCGAAATATAAGGCCCTGGAACGACCATTGTAACTGGCACCCCCCACACCAGTAATTGCAATCTAGGGGGTCGGTGTGCAGAGTCCACATGTCACCGACTTATATACATGAAATCTTTCAATAGAAACAATATTACATAACCTTCAGCACACACAAAAAATAATACACCCACTTAGCATATGCGACCCGACTAATAGCACCGCTGAATCTCACATAAACAGATTACTAACTCACTCGCAAGCACATACCCATACATATCATAGTGCACATCCACACGTCCCCCACTCTAATGCTCCCTCGAAGGCATGGTTCCAGGCCCAGCGAGCAGTACTCTCTATGCACGTCTCTACTGATAACACAGCTCAAAAGCCATCCTCGGATGCGAGACCCAGTCCGTTGCCGGACCAAGTGCCAATGCAGATCGAGTACTACACACGGCGACCGCGCACCAGCGCGCCGCGCGCCGCACCGCACACACTACGCAGCGCACGCACGCCCAACACACCACACACCGCACGCAACGCACGCACACACACACACACACACACACACCACACACAGGCGAAACGATCCAGGCGGCATTCGCACACTACATAGCCCCTAACATGCCTTGCGGCTAAGCTCATGCTCAGCACTCTAGTGCGAGTCGGTGTGGGGATCCAGAGGGAGGCGCGAGTCCCCCCCTCACCCGCGCACGTAACACAGCTATTAGTGGATTCGCAAGCAGACCGGGAGTTCCTATGGCATCAAAATCATCTGCCATCACAGGGCACAAAGCCCCTCCCCGCTCCCACCCCCACCCCCGGTCAGCCGCAGCGGACTCCCCACCACACCGCCCCGCTGCGCATGCTGCTGGTCTTTGTCTTAGTGAAACTGTTATTTACTAGTGGTTGCCAAGCTTCCCCGGAAATCTGCGCGTGCGAGCGTCGATTTACGCAAGTTGATGCCTGTTGCCATAGCAATCATCTTAATTGTTCCTCACTGGGCCACCCTCCCACCTCGTGATTTGCGATCACCCTTCCCTAGACCGACCGGGCTGCAAGACTAAAGTCAATACACAACACACACGCGCAGGGTCTGTCAATGTGTGAACGTTCGTTCGATCATGGCGCTAACCCTCCCTATATTGATGTGCGCGGGTTGAGGCTAAATAAAATGAGTCAACTTTTATGCATATCTGCGGAGTCAATTTACGGAGTAAAGTTATAATATATAGTATAAATTATATTTCCTGCTACCGATGCGGACGGGAAACAAAAAAAATATTGAGATCGTGCGCGCGCGTTTCTCCCAAGATTAGTTTCAAGAATGCAATCCTCCGACACACAAGAGTACCCTACTTGTTTACCTACACTTGCTTGCGTTACATTATTTTATCTAGCCCTACATTAGCTATATAATCGTGAGATAGCACAGGCCTACACGGGCAGGGATGGAGGGGGGTACATTACATATCTCTAACCGTACAGAAAACGCAAGGGTACTCGGGTAGACCTATATCGTCTTATTGCATCTAACCGTAGGCTGTATGAACAACGAAGGGCGCTACACGGATAGGACCACGTTACAAGCCCCCCGCACAGCGTCTCCCCTTCCAATCGGGCGGACAGTGAAAGCGACTCGCGAAGAAACACAAGAGAGCGAAAGTTATTGTGATGCGAGTCTGTGCAAGATCAGTTAGATGCGATGCGAGTTTAACGCACAGCGACATCCCGGGATCCCGGAGTCGGCGCGCAAGAGTGCGTGCGACATCCCCGGATCCCGGGGTGAGTGCGCAAGAGTGAGTGCGACATCCCCGGATCCCGTGGTGAGTGCGCAAGAGTGAGTGCGACATCACAGGATCCCGGGGTGAGTGCGCAGGAGTGCGTGCGACATCCCAGGATCCTGGGGTGAGTGCACGGGAGAAGCACTCGCTACTGCACGCGGTGGTCGCTCGGCACGAGCATGCCCCTGCCACACGACATGCGAGGCAGCAGCAGATAACGTCGCATGTTCGGGGACGGGGTGAGGAGGAGGGGGAGGGGGGTGACTAACGGGAAATGCAGCGATGAGATGCGAAGATACTGCGCGCTTGGCCCACGCATAGTAGACGTTCAAGCTCCGCTATCGGGTGGTTATATAGTGAGCTAGTGCATGCACTCTCGTTCGTTTATCATCACGTTTTTCTTCATGCGTGGATGTGGTGTAGACGTCCAAAATATTGTCTATACTCCCTGCAGGTTGCGCGAATCGGTTCAAACCCGCTTTAGGACCACGTCCTTTAATAATTGGCCTAAGATTACGGAAATTAAAGTTAGTGTTATAGGGAAAGGGTTAGGCGATGGTAATGATTATTTATGTGTCGGCGCGTGGTCCTGAAGTAGGAATAATTGAACCGCAGGCTCCATCGCGCAATCCTGACCCGAAGCAAGTTATCCCTCCAAGCGGTAAGATATGACGCGTCTGATTCGATATACCCGTATAGTCTCTTTAAATAACTTTAGATTAAACAGCTTTATATTTAGTTTCCCCTAATCCGACATCTGGATCTATTCACCAACAGCTTCACAAACTGGTTAATTATTATGCCCAGTGCTAGAGTAAACAATCATTAATTATATTATAGCTGATGACAATCGCAGAATTAGGTGACCATCTGTCCCCTACTTCACCCATACACAGCATGACCCCGACACACACAGAGGTATAATTACAGATATACCAATATATATATATATATATATATATATATATATATATATACCAGCAAAATAAATATAGAGTAGTTATATACATTTATAGCCCATTATACGTAACATGAACGTGTCAAAAAACAAATCAATGTTAATATTATTAAAATAAAACTAAACTAATAATAATATAATTTTCTCGCTTCGAACAAATCAGATGGAAAAACAATCGTAGGGCCTATATAACGCGATTTCGTTATACTTTGAAGCGCGCTACAAACAAAACGTATATACCTTGTTCGAAATGTCGATTAAAAAACAATTACTGCGTAATTAATATGTTAATTACACTCGCTTATATACCTGCATAAGCAGCTCCCACGAGCAGCAGAATTCCCAGGTGATTCATCTGAACTCTTGACGACTTCTTCCTCCTTTCCTCGCCGTGTGTCTAAGACGGTGGGAGGTACCTCTGGCGATACTGCGGACCTACCAGGGCTGTCACTCCTGTGTACGTGATTATCTCTCTATGATGATGATCTAACTCCGATGCTAGGGAGACTTTGTTGTGAATCTCGGCCGTCTCCGGGTGAAAACGAAATGGATCGTACCACTGCGAGGTCCGGGTGGCACCCACGTGGGGGTGGCGCGCGGTTGCGATTGGCCGGTGGCCAAACGCTTGTTACGTATAGGCGAGCGCACGTGATGTGTTATAACCGAGCCGACAGAGTGAAGGACTTGTGAGTGTGAGAGCCTGAGAAAGGTGCATGTGTGGTCACCATTGTCTCTATTTATAGCACGTTGGCACAGGGACGCTGCGCACTGGGAATATGACAGTAGGTTCATTTCTGCCGTGGGCATATAGCGACGGGAACACGACAAGAACGTATTACGGAACAATATGTAACAGAAAATTATATGAAACGCCACCCAACCCATACCGCCCCACAACCACAACACTAGTCTCACTAACCATAACCCTTGCGCCAACACTATCCCTAACCCTAGAAACATAACCGCATAGTCCTACTGTTATATACCTGCACCCCCTATGCCAGTACCCCTCTGGACCCCCATATCAGCGCTTGGATCGGAACGGGTGACGATTGCCAAGAACTGCATGCCGACTCTACTGCGCAGCCCGGGCCAATGATCCGCAGCACGTGAGCTTTTATTCTGCCCAAACTATACGCTCCAACAACACTGCTGTGGAATGAACTGCTGGGGAGATTTTTTAAACCGCAAAGAATATATACTATTACCCCGCGTTAACAGCGCGTCGTAAACTATGGCGATGATGTATTTTTCGATCGCACATGAGTACTAGAGCACTGCATGGTTATATTCTGGTATAGTAGTATTGCTGTTGCCATGTGCTTCCGATGATTCACCATCGTAGTGTTTACATCTGCTCTTCAAGATCATTTGAAGGACTAATGACACACACACACACACAAACGTATATAATATATCTCAAATTTTGAGATTATTTGCCCCCGATATATATATGCAAATACAATAAAAGTAGTATAGGGTGCATGAAAGGTCGAAAAAAGTACAACTATATAATGAAGCCGATGTGCGCGTCGTATGATTTATCGCGGGAGGGAGATCGGGGTGAAGGCGAGAACAGACCCACGGAGAGGTCGGAGAAGGAAGTAGAAGAAGGACAGGCGTAGAGACAACGATAAACGAAGCACGGGGTTAGAGAGAGGATATGTTGTGTGTGCGTGTTGTGAATTAAGAAAGGGTAACCGGGGGCTTATTAAATCCCAGCGCGTGATTGAGGGGAGGGGGGATTCTATGACACAGCGCAAGGCTGGGGAGCGGGAAGGATGGAGGGGAGGGAGGGGGCCCAATTCTAAGTCACAGAGCGTGGCTGGGGGAGGGTGGACGGAAGACCTAATTCTAATCCAAAGAGCGTGACTGCAAGGAGAGATATCCGATGGGGCAGCGCGAGTGATGGGGACAGAGAGAGAGAGAGAGAGAGAGAGGAGGGAGGGGAGGAGGAGAGAGAGAGAGAGCATATAGTGTCGTGTGCTGCGCGTGCCATGCGTGCGTGCGTGCACACCACATGCTGTGCGTGCTCTGCGCTGCGTGTAATGGAGATAGATAGATATCTAGATAAGACGAGCAGGAGAGAGACGAGAGAGCAGGTGTAGTGTGTGTGTGTGTCTTGTCGGGTGCCTGTGTGTGGTGTGTGTGTGTGTGTGTGTGTGAGATAGATAGATAGATAGATAGATAGATAGAGATAGAGAGCGAGAGAGACAGAGAGAGAGAGGTCGCGGAGAGGAAATGAGCATCTAGCCGCCCGGATACAGCGGCGCCGCATCCACTGGTTGAACGCACGACCAATGAGCGGCGGCGGCGGCGGGCACGGAGTGGTCATCTCGGTCCTGGTACTGAGGCTGCTGAGCTCATGATGCTGCGTGTGTTACCCCCGATAACAGCGTAACACCGAGCATCGATGCATCAACAACACGACCGACTTTCACTTGCCATGAACGGGAACACGTGCACGCCACTGCGTTAAGCATATGCTCGTAACTTATAGTCGTGTGCTAGGACTTGGGATTCACCGCATGACTATTTATATATAACCCCCTCACATTGATTGCTCTGACTCGCGCTTGCTCTCGCGCCTCCTCGCTCTGTCTCTATCGCACTCGTTTTTTGAAAAAATCTCTTTGTCTGTTTGTTTGTCTCTCTCTCGCTATCTCTCTCTTTTCCCGCTTATGCTATCTTTTTTTCTCGCTTACGCTAGCTGTCTCTTTCTCTCGCCCTCTTCATTCCTATCTTTCACTTTGTCTCTTATTCCACCTCTCTCTCGTGCGCGAATTCTCTCTTTCCCCCTCTCGCGCGCTCTCTCTCTCTCTATCTTTCTCTCTTACGCTCTCGATCTCGTCCTCTCTTTCTTCTCTTTTTCTCGTACGCTGTCCTTCGCTGTCGCTCTCTCGCACGTGCGCGTTCTTTCTCAATCGATCCCCATCTCCCGTTAATTCTGGGCGAGTGTCCCGTTATGGTAAGAAATATACGTGTTATACAACTAATGGAAATTTCTGATAGCGATCGATCATGTCAAACTACTGGTAGGCATACATACACACTCTAAATTGAGAGTACAATTTCAAGAATATATACTTTTTCATTAAGATCTCACGTGATGTTAGAGGGAAATTGAGTACGCCAGGTGTGTGATTCAGCAAGAAATCTTTCATAGTAAAATACTAGTGAATATGCGCTCTCCACATTAAAATTACAACTCTGAGAAAATTGCAATTTTTTTAAATTGATAAGGGCTGGATGTACAGTTTCATATATCACGTAGAGTAGAGTAGAGTAGAGTAGAGCATATGCCATCGCCATCTACCGGCCGATTAAAAAATTTATTAGTGTTAGCAGAAAATAGAATAAATAGTATATAAGATTAAACTAAAGTACAGGTTAGGGAATATTTGAAGTCTTACGCTAAAAGCTTCTTTTCTCCACTTTTTACACAAGCCAACATTCATATGGACTACATACAAATATATTAAAACTTTACCGTGGAAATGCGCAAAGAAATAAATAAAGGTAAAGGAAATATTAATGAATACAATGGGAAAGAGAGCACTTCTATTGCTACCAGAAATGGTTTTACCATGACAACTCTATACCCATTGAAACTGCTACTATTTTGATTATTTCCCACAATATTGCACATAATTGAAGTATGCTAATTGTTGTTAATGCTTTCCACATTAAAGTTTCTTAATTCAGAAGTTATGTAAAGCATTCATCAATCATTAAATCTGAATAAAAAGATTTGCTAGTTTATGGATTACTATAATATTCCATCTGTAGACCTCAGAAATTTTATGAGGATATTGCTTGTAAGGTGCCCGCTGCATATACCAGTCAGTACAAAATCTTGTTACGTTAGTGTGTTAGCGCATTCGCAATATATCTTACCAGAAGAGTTATATTTTGTGATGAATATGGGTTACGGGGTATCTCAGCATAGATTTATGTGATAAATTGTTATCAGTCGACCTGTGTTTATAATTAGGAGAGCGCCCTACCCTAGCTGTTGAGTGTAAAACTCCTACTTCATCGCCTCCCGTCCTACCACTTGCCTCCCTTGTCCATCGCTCAGTCTCCTTCTTCTTCTTCTTCTTCTTCTTCTCAAAAAGAATGTTAGAATGGCCGAATGAAATGTATGCGTATTTGAATAAGGAAATCCGAAGCAGATGTGTGCGCGAAATGTTTTCACATCGACGCTAGACGTGATGCGGCCATGATGCCGAGGCTTGCCGAGGATTGACACTTTGTGTCTTCTAATCACAGCCTACGCCGCACCTCTGTTTGATATTTTTTATAGATGGGGACCCATAACAGCATGGAATCGCCGATCTCAGAAACTAGGGCATTCTGCTAGACTAGGACGGTTTCCTACGATAGAGTTTGGCACAACAACGAAAATAACACGCTGTTTAGCGCACTGCTCACCGTCCTTATGTTGAATTTTTACATCTCCGTAATCGGAATAAGCCTCGCCTTCTTCGTTGATGGGCATGAATGAGGCGTGACCGACGTTACCGGTTCTTGTAGCTACCGTTTTTCGCCGGCCTATTTACTTTTCGTAAATAATGAATTGCCCGGCCGATGCATTTCGCATCGAAGAGGAAAATTTTCCGCATTTTCACTCGCTGTCGGAAGTGAACGAGTGCGTCATTCATTGAACATTTTTCACAAAATACAGCCAATGTTTACATGCCACAGCGCTATCTCTTGGATGTTTTATAAGTAAATATGGGGATTTTCAATAAAATAATGCGTTTTTAATGTATTTACCACGATTTACGTATAGAAACTATATGTTATTTTTACTGATTTCTCCGTATCTTTCCTTGGAATTTTCATCGTCTAGCTTTCAATGCCTTTCCGTATATTTTTTTTACGTTTTCTGTGTGATTATTATTTTGCGCAGGCACTCATTTTGGAAATCCTCCAATATTTTTACTTCTTCCTTAGTTAAGTTAGTCCATCTTTTACTGTTATTTAGGAAGGAAGGTAAAACTGTGCATTTGTATAATTTTACTCTTGCTTCTATAGTATGATTTCCATAATTTTGCTCTTCTGCCCATATGATAATAATATTATTTCGCTCATCATGAAACGGCTCATCATCAACATTTTTCAGTTCGGACTCTTATCATATCGTTATAACCTCCTATATCATTAATTATAAATCCCCTAGGTATGAATATTTGGTGCATTTTTTGATTACTTGGTTGCCTATTGGCTTGGTTGCCTATTGCCTTGGTTGCCTTGGTCTCCTTCTCTATCTTTTCTTTGTTTGTAAATTTTAAAACCATTGTATTTCTTTTGTTCATATTAAATTCTAATCTTTTTGATTCAGCTAATCTAGAGCATGACTGAGCGATTTTTGTTACTGTTTTATAATCTCCAATTCCTAGAATATCGTTCATATATAATCATTGTCATCTTCTAAAACTACAGACCATCCGCCGACCGGTGTGGAGACGTGCGCCGGGCCTCGAATTTGGCGCACGTCTCCACTGCGGACAGCGCTTCACACTTGAACATCCCCGCGGTTGCGTGCGCATATCCCGCGGAACTGCGCGTCTCATCCGCGCGCAGCGCTTAGGATCAACAGCAAAGCTGTGCCACGCAATCTTGTATCATGTCTCTCTGGATGGCAGTAGCGATCAGTGTAACTGTCATATGTAGCTCCTTGACTGTCATGACCACAGGCACTTGAAGCGTTTCAGTAAAATATAATGCTAAATAAATACGAAATCTATTTACTACCAAGTCTTAATGTTTCTATACTCTCTTTCACCTATTATTGCCGACAATTTCCTGCAAATGCCGTCCAAATGCTCATCTGCAACAATTTGAACAAACACTGGCTGCCGCCATGGCTGCGGCTGCACACGGACACATAAATATATATATAGAAGAAGACGAATTTTTAAGAGTGTACCCCTACATTTACGAAAGCTACGATATGGTGGTACCCAAGTAAGTACAAAATCTGGTTACGTTATAGCTCCAAGAAACGGTCTTGCTAGGGTTAGAAGACCAACAGTGTCTTCCCCATCTCACTCTTCCTTCCTCCTTCCTTCCCTCTCTCTCTCTCCCTCCCTCCCTCCCTCTCCCCCTTCCTCTCTTTCTCTTTCTCTCTCACTCTCTCTACCTCTCCCTTCCCCATCTCTCTATTTTTCTTTCCCCTCTCTTACCCGCCCTCCCTCTCCTTCCCTCCCGCCCTTCCTTTCTTCCACTCCTTCGCTCTTCCTCCCCCTAACATCTTTTAAGCCAGGGCACTATTGCACGACATTCTCACTTTGTATTTTCAAAGATCACCCGAAAAAGCAGCCAGCTATACGTGTGTTACCCACGTCTGTGGCTATGCACATCGTAGCAGCGTACGTGCCTGCTGCTCTGTTTGTCTGTCTCTGACTAGTCTCCCTCTCTTCCTCCCTCCCTTCCTCTCTCTCTCCTTGCCTTCCTCCCTCTCCCTCTATCCTTCCTTTCTTCTTCCTCTCTCCCTCCCTCAATCACCCACCTTCTCCTCTAGCTCTTCTTTACATCCTAGTTCACCCGCCTGCTTCTGTCTCTGTCCTTTTCGCTCACCCTCCCTCTACCTCACCCTTCCTTCCTTCTCTCTCTCTCTCTCTCTCTCTCTCTCTCTCTCCCTCCATCCCTCCCCTTCTTCCCTCCCTCCCTCTACCTTACCTTTGTACATATCAACTTATCCTATTCAGGTGCATGCGCTCTTCGTATTAAATATATAATCTTAACAGAATACCGTTCAGAGACAGAGAAGGCATGCGAAAACATAGAGTATAGCCAAACTATGATACATAAACGGGGCACCTAGCGATGAATTAACTACCCGTTACTACGTCCGTATATTCCTATCTATCTATCACATCATATCCACCTCCTATAACACCATATAGCCGCATATTGTTTTGTCTATATCCCCTCTCTCTCATTTTCAGCCTCCTTTCCCTTGCTTTCAACCATCTCTTCCTCCTCACCCGTCCACTTCCCTACCTCTTACATATCGATATTCAAACTAGGGTTGATCTCCTTGCCTCAACTGTTTCCCTTGCATCCTCTTTCCCTCTCTCACTTTCTACGCCGCGTTCTCTTCCCCCTCATCCCTCTCTTTCTCTCTCCCTCCATCTTCCCCCCTGTCTCTTCCTTCCTACCTCCCTCTCCCTCTCACCCTCTCCCTCCGCCAATCACCCCACCTCTTCCTCTAGCTCTCGTTTACGTCCTAGTTCACTCGCCTGCTTTTGTCTCTGTCTCTTTCGATCTCCCTCCCTCCCTTTCGCCCTCCCTCTACCTTACCCTCCCCCTCTCTCGCTCCCTCTCCCTGCCTCTCCCGCTCTCTCCCTCATTCTCTCCCTATAACACCATAGCCGCATATTGTTCAATCTCCTCTCTCTCCTTTTCAGCTTCTTTCCCGTTGCTCTCAACGCCCTCTTCCTATTCAGAATTCCTATCCTTCCTCTCCTCTTTGGTCACCTCCTGCTACTCCCCCTTAAATATTGACAGTAAAACTAGATTTGACCTAGTCGCCTCAACCATATCCAGGTTAGTTGTATAAACAACATTTTAAATTGTTAGTTAAATAAATATTAGTGCATCACATGATAAATCGTTGAAATTCTATTGGATAACGTTGCAGGTACTATGAAACAATGGTGCCCGCCTGAGCGGGCACTATTGCTTGCGCGACGCAGTTATGCAGGTTGCGCGCGCGCTTTCAATGTGTATTCCAAAGGATACTCGGAAAATACTTTTATTCCAATGTTTATTCCAGTTGCAATGTGTTAAGTTTGTGTTTTAATACAAATTGAAATTGTTCGTTTAAGAAACTTTGTCTTATTCACTTCATATTTGCCGAGTAGATTGCAAAGTCATGTGATGCACTAAAAACATTATTGCCTGTTGTTGGGGGCACTATGCTCTCATAGTGTTACTTTGGGAAGAAATAGTGCCCTCGCTCCCGCTCGGGCACTATACATTCCCAAAGCAACACTATGAGAGCATAGTGCCCCCAACAACAGGCAATAATATATAAATAGTTCTACTTGGTAGCTAAATAGTCACTATTTCTACTGGCAAAACCTGCCATGTGCACATACAAATCTGCATCTATAATGTATCCTGCTATAGCATAGGAAGCTTCGGAAGACTAAACAAATTCACTCTCCCCGTATATTCTTATCTATCTCCTAGAAAACCATAGCCACTCATTGTTCTATCCATCCCGTCTCCCTTCTTTTTGAGCCTCTTCCTCAACCTCCTCGTCCTCCTCACCCCTCCTATTATCTGCTCCCTCTTTGGCTATCTCCCTGATTTACGAAGTGGCTATATGCCCGGCAGCCGGGCACGGTCTTCGATTTCCTAAAGGCCCGGCAGTTTTTAATTTTCGGTGATTTCTCAAGCAAACAGAAGGGTTAGGGTTAGGGTTAGGGTGCCGGCTGCCGGGTATATAGCCACAGCGTAGGCCCTACTATTTATCCTTCACGGTTGTGCCTAAATATCGATCAGACTTCAGAGGAATGGCATACGAAGACACGCACATACGCACGCTCGCGCACGCTTGTTATCGTATGAAGATACGAACCAGCATGCCAAACGTCACACACGCATATATACAACCCCGCCATACACACACGTATATTTCACCAGGTCCGATTGATGCTTATCTGGAGCATGTGGAACCCCCTGTCAAAGAACTCCACTATTGATCGCCAGGGGGCAGGCTATACGCTACTGGACGAGTCAATTATGTACGTCATACATGTTATTCATTCAGAAACTTCTGTGCGGCAACGATGCACGCACGCGCAACTTAGCGCTTGGAGCTTCATTCATTTATCACCCCTCCCTCCGACGTAAGATGCGAATCATACACAGTACTTATAGCTCTTGGCGCTTCATTAATTGCTTCATTCATCACGTGCCTTCCCTCGTAAGATGCGAATCATACACAGTAGCTACTAGAGCTTCATTCATTTATCACCCCTCCCTCGTAAGATGCGAATCATACAGAATACTTAGCTCTTGGAGTTTCATTAATTCATTCATTCATCCCCAGTGTTGTAGTCGAGTCCGCACCCCCCAAGTCCGAGTCCGAGTCCGCCCCCTCCCCCGAGTCCAAGTCCGAGTCCGCGCCACCCGAGTCCGAGTCCGAGTTCGAGTTCGAGTCTAGTTTTGATAAAGAAAGGGAGAAAATCGGGAAAAAAAGAAAAAAAGGAAAAAATCGGAAAAAAGGGGAAAATAGGAAAAAAAGGGAAAAAATCGCAACAGTGCATCGTAGACATTCGAAAATGTATAGCGATAAGTCGTATATGATAGCATCTAAACACAGATAAATTAATCTATGGTGTATATAATCTTTGGCTTTCAATAACAAACTGAACTGAACTGTTTCTGAACTGACAATCAATCCCAAACAACTAGTGTAGGCTAGCTAATTTATTAATTAATTAATAATTAATAAATTAATTAATTACTTAGGCTGGAGATTAATTAATAGCTAGTGAACGACATTATTTTGTGGAAAAGCGATGCATGCGCAAATGGACTACCGTACCCGTAGCCTCGAGACATTAAGATACGGCTATATACCTTCCCCGTAGCCACTGCGAACAAAAATACATTTGATACCTGTGCTATAGTTTGCAACATCCCAAAAACGGCAATTTTCGTGCCCATCCGAGGACGGTTAACGTTTTCCGAACATTCCAAGAACATAACTCTCTCACCAAGTAAAACCAATAAATGCATAACGATATGGGAATGTTCTTAGAATATATTTTTGGCTAATGTAACCAAACTAGAACCTCCAGCGAATGTTACGAGAATGTTCCGTGTTTGCTGGGAAACTACGCGACACCTTGCAGACAGCGTATAGGCTGTTCCATTTACCGTAGACATGCCAGATACAAAATGCCAAAAAAACAACGTGTCTAAGCGAACAATGCGACCAATCAGTGCAGATTTTGTACAGTGCAACTGAAATGATGAATATAACCTTGCCGCTAAAGAATGCGGAAATTAAACCTAGAAATCGTAATGATTCCGCAGAATGAGGAATGGTTGGAGACCCTGCATTAGACATAACTACAAACCAAAAGTTCATCATTTCATCAGCAAAAACTCCAAACATATCTGTGAAATTTTTTATTAGGAATTTGAATAAAATTTTAGCCCTTTTTTAGGAATTGCATACATTTTTTTTAGAAATTTTAGGGCGAGCTCAAAATTTTAGGAATTTTTAGGAATTTTAGGGCCGCTGGAAAGCCTGTGCAAGCTGTCGCTGCCGCCGCTAAAGCGCGCCTCACTGTCGCGCGCCGGTGTGTGTGTATATATGTGTGTGCGCGCGTACGTGTTCTAAAGTGTGGTGGCCGAGTAGGCTTATAGTTAGCATAGCAAATAGTGTAGTGTAGTTTAGTATAGCCTGTTAGGGTTAGTGTTAGTGTTGAGGTTAGGGTTAGTGTTAGGGTTAGTACTAGTGTTAGTGTTAGTGTTAGTGTTAGTGTTAGACTGTTAGTGTAAGTGTTAGTGTTGCTCATAGGGTCTATGTCCCCCAGGATATTGCCCGGAACGTACCCTGGTAACTATTTGATATGGTTAGGGTTAGGTTAGGGTTAGAGTTAGGGTTAGGGTTAGGGTTAGGGTTAGGGAGTAGGCGTATGCGACTTCCTAGACTCGTTAGTGGAGTAGGCGAGGTACGGTCCGGCATATTAGATAGTACCGTGGTACGTTCCGGTATACCAGAAGAGAGAGCGAGAGCGAGAAAGAGAGTGAAAGAGAGTGAGGCTATATCATAGCCTTAACTGCTATAGAGTCTGGTTTATTGCCACGAGCAGAAGCATATAAACTTTCACGAAGTAAACGTGCTATAGTAAAATAAACATAATTATTACGGAATGAAGTCTAAATTGTCGGTTGACTGAAATAATCGGTCGAGCGAACGCTGCCACAGTTAGCAATATAATCATACACACTTCAAGCGCATCTCCGTTGATTACATATTTTGCAGGGATGCCAATTCACTTCACTCGATATTATACGACAAGACCATATATGCTGTCTGATTGAAAGAACGACACTAAGTGCACAGGCTGATACTCGTACACAGCCACTCTCCACCT
The DNA here is from genome assembly GCF_000485595.1 of Priapulus caudatus. NCBI lineage: Eukaryota > Metazoa > Priapulida > Priapulimorpha > Priapulimorphida > Priapulidae > Priapulus > Priapulus caudatus. The sequence goes on along the minus strand of NW_014577530.1, from coordinate 52,579 downwards.
CCTGCCACTTAAATGCACCTACGCATGCAGTCATGGGTGAATTACACATACACACGCATAGACGTGCGAACATACGCAAAGCGTATATATACACGCACAGAAACACAAAATACACAATCCTTCATTCATCACCCCTCTCATGTAAGATGGGAATAAGTAGCTCTTATAGCTTCACTTATTCGTCACGCCTCCTCCGTAGCATGCAAATCATACACAGTAGCTTTTGGAGCTTTATTCATTCATCACCCCTCCCTCGTAAGATGCAAATCACAACCCATAGATCTTAGCCTCTTAGAGCTTAATTCAGTCATCACCCTCTCCTGCAAGATGATTTATTCATTCATTTATTACCCCTCCCCCGTAAGATGCAAATCACACAGGGTAACTCTTGGAGTTTCATTCCTTCATTCATTTATGACCTCTCCCCCGTAAAATGCAAATCACACACAGTAGCTCTTAGAGCTTCATTTATTTATCACTCCTCTTTCGTAAGATGCAAAGCACACACAGTTTTTAGGTCTTGGAGCTTTATTACTTAGTCACCCCTCCTTTGTAAGATCCCAATCACAGCTAGACCTTAGCTCTTGAAGACTTATGACCTCATGGAGTCCATGGAGTCATTTATGACCTATCCTCCGTGAGATCAAGAGTAGATAAATAACATAATGTTATTTATCTACTCTTGGTGAGATGCAAATCATACACCGTAGTTTCAGTAATTTATGACCTCTCCCCTAGTAAGATGCGAATCTCACACGGTAGCTCTTAGAGCTTTATTCTTTTATCATCTCTCCTCATAAGACGTGAATCATACACGGTAGCTCTTAGAGCTTCATTCAGTCATCACCCCTCCTCCATAAGAAGTAAACCATACACAGTACTTAGCTCTTGTAGTGTTATTCTTTCATCACCCTTTCCCAGTAAGATGCGAATTGCACACGGTCCACGCACTTAATGCGAACAAAGCGAGCATAACTATATCACACACTGAATCTCTTGTGCTCCAACAACGTATAGCAAGTAATACATAGTAGTATCTTTTTCCGAAATGCAACTAAACCTAAATTGAATTGGGACCACTATGAACAGAGACGTACAGCTTTCCGATGCTCACGGATCTACGGAACGTTTATAGAATGTATGCAGCAATGCATATTACGCAAATTTATAACTAACTACAGCTGATTACTAAAAAAACAGTTATACTTGTTTAGTTTTGGCGCCAGCAAAAGCAGGTAAAAAACGGACGCATCAATTCATCATAAAATGAAAAAGGATGCAAGCTGCGAAAATAAACGCGGGAGTTACACTCTGGGTACTCGCATGAGAAATGTAGGTACTCTGGCAACTTACGACCGTCGAACAAAGCAATCGCGCTTTCATCTCATTTTAACAGCAGGTGGCAGCTGCTACCGATTACCTAAAATTTTGGTTTCATACGCGAAATCAATATCTATAACGAACACAAGGAATGAAGGGGACAGGACAAGAAAACTAGATATATTTAAATTACAGCTAATTGCTTAAGTTAATATGAGGATGAGGATGAGAAAGCTAGGTTAGTTTGGATTAAGGTTTAAGAGGAGCTGAGAGAAAGAGAAGCACCCCCCCCCACACACATAGGGCCAGCTAAATTGTATATATATATACATTGTATATAACAATATACAATGTATTAATCATACACTTGCTATATAATATACAAATGTATATAGTGATGGTACATATTCGAAGCGACTTATAAATTGCTTATGTTCCGGCGTTTCGTCGGGGTTAGCCGCTAGAAACAGTTGCCCGCTGAGAGGCAGCACATCTGCAGAGGTGAACATTATCCACGTACCCAGAATGGAACACCCGTGGGATAGAGTGCAGGGAAAGTGCAGTTTTATTCTTTTGTGTGTGCTGAGGAGTTAGTCAATATGTTTATTGAGATCATGTATGTATGTGCAGGTATCTGTAGACCTGGCAGAGAAGCCCCTTACTGTCGTAGCACCCCTGATCTTCGCGTCTGACAATATATAATGCTGCGTGGCTGCTCGCACGTCCACGTAACACGTAGTAGTGCACGTGCGTTTGCACGTACACGTACTGTGAGGCGTGCGTGCTGTGCGTGTCACGTGTGCTACGGTACACCATCGCGTGCACGGGTGCGTGTGTGCGTGCGTGGTGGTCATACATAGTACGATGCCTGCGCCGCGTGTGTGTCGCCAAGTACATGGCCGCTGGCGTGCTGCGTGCTGCACGTACTCGGGCCGTGCATGGCGTGCGTCGGTGCTTTGTGTACGTACCCGTGCGTGCCACTTCGTACTGTGCTTGCGCTGGCGGTGCCGTATGCCCGTACACGTATAGTCGTGCGTGCGTGTGTACGTGTGCAACTCACACACCCTGCTGCGTCGCGCGTGCTGTCCCGCACGTACTACGTCGCGTGCCGTGTGCACGACTCCGTGCGTGCGTGCTGCCAGTAGCGCGTGCGTGCGTGTGACCGTACCGGCGTCCGCGTGTGGCACGTACTCCGTGGCGTGCGTGCGGCAGCGTACGCCTCCGGCGTGCGCGTGGGCGTGTGCACGTCACTCGCTGCGTGCCGGCGTGGCACCGTACTCGTGCGTCGTGCGTGTGCAGCCGTAACTCGTGCGTGCAGTGCGTGTGCACTACCGTGCGTGCGTGCGTGTGCACGTAACTCGTGCGTGCGTGCGTGGCACCGTACACCGTGCGTGCGTGCCGTGCTGCACGTACTCGCGCGTGCGTGCGTGTGCACGTACTCGTGCGTAGCGTGCGTGTGCACCGTACTCGTGCAGTGCGTGCGTGTGCACGTCAGCTCGTGCGTGCGTGCGCCGGCACGTACTCGGCGTGCGTGCGTGTGGCACCGTACTCGTGCGTGCGTGTGCACGTACCTCGTGGCTGCGTGTGCCACGTACTCGCGTGGCGGCAGGTGCACGGTCTCGTGCGTGGTGTGCAGGTACTCGTGCGTCGTGTGCAACTGTAACTCGTGCGTGCCGTAGTGCACCGACTCGTGCGTGCGTGTGCACGACTCGTGGCGTGCGTGTGCACGTCTAGCTCGTGCGTGCGGCGCACGCTATTTCCCCCACTTCTTCCCCCCTCCCCCCCTTTGTTCCCCCCCCCTCTGTGCGTGCGTGGTGGGGCACGTACCGTGCCGCTGCCGCTGTGCACGTACTCGTGCGTGCGTGTGCACGTACTCGTGCGTGCGTGTGCACGTACTCGTGCGTGCGTGTGCACGTACTCGTGCGTGCGTGTGCACGTACTCGTGCGTGGGTGCGTGTGTACGTCCACGTGTATGGGTGCGTGTGCACGTACATGTGCGCACGTACAAGTGTGTGCCTGCGTGTGTGCGTGCGTGCATGCGTACGTGTGTGCTTGCGTCCATATGTGAAGTGGGTGTTTATTCTTTTGTGTGTGCTGAGGAGTTATCATATGTAATATGTTTATTGAGATTCACGGTGATACTAGTGGTGCATATGTGAAGTGGGTGTTGATTCTTTTGTGTGTGCTCAGGAGTTATGTAATATGTTTATTGAGATTATTAAAGCTACAAAGACTCAAGTTGCAATACAAATTATGTATATCTTTATTTCTAAAATGCAGCCATTTACTACCGACACTAGGCATTACTGCTGACAATAGCTCGCCTAAAGTTGGAAATTATGAAGCACATCTTAACAATTCTTCCACCGAGAGAAATCTTCTTTGCACTTAGCACTCTTACAGATTACATACTCGTTTACAGTTTTACATTGCAAATCTCGGTTGTATGTTGTATCACGATTCTCGCTACACACACGTGCTCGCAGTTGTGGCATCGACGATGGGAACACTCCTATTAAATGGAGCGTTAGCCTTACGTATTGTAGTGAAGTGTTTTTGGTGTGGAGTAAAGTTGCTAAAGTATTACTTAATGTACTGAAAGGTAAAAGTGGGTGTCGCGTCGCTGCTGTTTCTTGATTTACGCGAGTTTGCATTATGCGAATTTGCAATAGCGCGTATCACCTTAATAACAATACATTTACTTGAATAATAACAAGAACAACACTACAAGAATAACGCGACGCGGCAACTGCCAAGCGCGTGGTGAGCACGTAAAATAAATGTGATGTTATTCATTGTATCAAGCAACCCAGAAAATGTATAGACATGTACGTGTGCATTGGTGGCTTCGCTTCGCTCCCGCTGCTGATGCGCAGGTGAAGGCCGATACTTGCCGATATGAACTTCAACATTAAATTCAACTTCAACATTCGCATGATAGCTGGCGGATATTTTGACTTATTTGCGACATTTTCGCGATACCGATATTGAATTCTATATCGCGAGATCGGCCTTCACCTGCGCATACAGCAGCGGGAAGCGAAGCGAAGCCACCAATGCACACGTACATGTCTATACATTTTTCTGGTTTCTTGATACAAGGAATTAACATCACATTTATTTTTACGTGCTCACCACGCGCGCTGCAGTTGCCGCGTCCGCGTTTATTCTGTAGTGTTGTTCTTGTTATTATCAAGTAAATGTATTGTTATTAAGGTGATAGCGCGCTATTGCAAATTCGCAATAATGCAAACTCGGGCGTAAATCAAGAAACAGCAGCGACGCGACACGGCC